>NC_091946.1:37942775-38242775 GCF_041260155.1 Ptychodera flava | reverse complement strand
GTTGGGGTATCACATGAACACTTCAAACCAATGACAGTACCAGTATGGCAACGGATTATGATTGGACAGAATGTCATGAGTTGGGGTATCACATGAACACTTCAAACCAATGACAGTACCAGTATGGCAACGGATTATGATTGGACAAAATATGTCATGAGTTGGGGTATCACATGAACACTTCAAACCAATGACAGTACCAGTATGGCAACGGATTATGATTGGACAGAATATGTCATGAGTTGGGGTATCACATGAACACTTCAAACCAATGACACAGTACCAGTATGGCAACGGATTATGATTGGACAGAATATTTCATGAGTTGGGGTATCACATGAACACTTCAAACTTATGACAGTACCAGTGTGGCAACGGATTATGATTGGACAGAATGCGTCATGAGTTGGGTATCACATGAGCACTTCAAACCAATGACAGTACCAGTATGGCAATGGATTCTTGTCTCCAAGTTTACACAGAGGGATGTTTCAACAACTTTTCTATCTGTCACAACTTTTAGTACAAACACATACAGTGATGAAAATAAGCACAATGTTTGGACATTCAGTTACTGCTGATAGTTCAAACACACATATGGTAATATTAATAGCATTTGATCTGCAACCCTCTTCTTACTTTTTCTGAATATCTATTTGGAAGTGTAAATATATGACAATAGAATAATAGTTGAACTCTCCCTACACACAATAAGTTACAGACGTAGGTTGTAAGTTTGAACTGCTTGTGTGTGTCGAACAACAAACATTTTCAACAAAATCTTCTCAACCTTAAAGGAGTTTGTTTGTCATGTGAACATGACAAGTTAAAATTTAGACACATCTTTCATGCAAAAATCACCTCCTGACATAGCTGAGTTTCTGCCTGAGAGATATTTGTGAAAAATATTTACAGGCACGTACCAATAGTAGGTGGTTTGACGTGTAATCAAATTACTTCAGAAATTTTTATCTCCTAACTAAATAATCTGATACTTAAATATGCTTTTTTAAGAAAGGAAATTCTAGTTGATGATAAATGTATGAAGGGTATTACACTTACCTTGGAACACCTAAGATTTTGTAATAATCTCTCTTTTTTGACTGTTTTAAAAGTTTCTGTGCTCTTTCTAGACCTTCTTTCGTCCTTTGGTTATCTTCTACATCTTTGGCTCTTTGATAGTCATTTATAGCTGAATCAAGACATAAAAATATAGCATCAATGACACTTGGCTCATATTTGGTTTGATGTGGCAGGCCAGAGTGAGTGTACATGCAATATTTAATAGCTTCTATGGGCCTTAGCTAGTATTAATCATAATGTCAAGTGCATTTGAACACATTTTGTTGCATGGTCCATCAAATACCAAGGCGAAGTATTTAAGGTTGGCAACTGTTGCAATGGACACATACATATCCAACACCATGCAGCCTGGTACATCAAAATTAGTGATACAATCCATCATACCAAGGTAAGGATGTCCTCTTTGTGATATTGTACTAAATAGTAAACAATATTTGGTACTTCATCAAGCAGTAATATTCAAGAAAACAACATTATTGCCTTGTACAAAATGTAGGTCTTTGGTTGTGTTTCTGTAAAAATATCACAAACTAGTAAAATTCTGACTCACTGATGAATTCTGTTCATCAGCATGAAGTACTTTCCCAAACAAATTTAAATCTGAAATGTGTGAACAACAACATGCTCACTACATCAGTGTCAGATATGGTGAAAATTGGGCAATTTCAAGCTGAGAGGTGAGAAAAATACTGTAGATGATGCATGAAGGTACATTAGTCATGAATATTCTATGGCCAGTCATAACCTGTGACACTTAAATGGTGTTCATTATTGTACACTTACCTTCTTCATATTGTTCATTTGCTATATATGCTTCCGCTCTGTCACATAAGGCATCTAAATTGTTTTCATCATTTTCTAGAATTTCTGAACACACAACAAGAGCTCTTTCAGCATCTTTATTCTGAAAAAAGGAAAATGTACAATAAAAGAGTGATAACAGATGCACTTAGGGAATCCCTGTTTATAGCCTAAACGAGAGACGAAGTGCCTTAGGGTAAGTGACCTTTGCCCTCCTGACATCGGGCAAAGGTCACCTGCCTTGATTAACAATTTACCGTTGAATTCCATGGGGTGCACAACGTTGAATATATAAGGCATGTAATAACAATGCTTTCAAAACCACTGGTTTGGTCCAGTTTCAGCGTTGTAAATGGTATGGCTAGATCTCTATATAGAAAAACTTGTGTAAAATGATTCAACTATCATGAACTACAATTATTACGGTAAAACCTGTCGAAACCGATCCCTACAGGGACTGAGAAAATTGTTTGGTTTGGAGAGGTGTTCAGTTTATAGAGGTCCTTTAAACACAGAGTTATATTGGAATGGGACTTGAAAAAGGGTTCAGTTTAGACAGATTTACAGTTTATACAGGGTTCAGTTTAGACAGATTTCACCATATTTGTTTCTAACAAAAGACATTTTGAATTGCCCTCTTGTGTTTGTTGACTAGATATCACCTATGTACATTGCCTCATAACTCATTTCATTTGTATAGGGTGGTAAATTTATGTTACATTTGTTGTTTGGCAATGCATTTTATGATACATATTCTCGCTGTCATGTTTTTTCACAACATTCAAGTTGGATCTACATATGAAAATATCAATGTTTTTGTCACTTGATGGACATTTACAGTAAATCTGGAATATACTTACTTTTGAAAGACATGTGCATATTTTTTGGTTTGCCCTCTCTCTGAATGCTGGCACTTCAGTTTCTGTTTTAAGCGTTGCTTCAAGTTTTAAGATGGCATCATCGTAATTCTGCTGGTTCATAAATTCCTGAGCTGATTCAAATTGCTTGTTCAGTTTTTTTGCTTTTTTGTACTGTGGAAAGCACTGTTTGTGGTCTGGATCCAATTTGAGACAGTCTCTGATGGCTCTGTGTTGATGACAGAAAAGTGGAAAATATTGACACTTGAGTGGATTGTCAGGTTGAGGACGTCCATATTCTGGACAAATGCTGCTCTTCACTGGTGAAATTTTCAGACTGTGATGATACAGTACAAAGAGAGTAACGCATGCTAATGTTTTTGTGATATTGAGAATTGATGACCCAAAGTAATTGTATCAATTGTATCAATACCCAGAGCTTTCAATGCAATGGGTTGACCTAAATGCTTTGAGCAAGATAATTTCAAACCGAAGGGCAAAGCAAGGAATATAAACTACTTACATCAATGACTCTTCCAAATCTCCCAGTGAATAATGTAAAGTACTCAATTTGTAAAATGCTTCTGTGTTGTCTGGTACCATCTTAGCAGCTGGCCTGATGTCATCTATTGCTTTCCGTGGCTGTCCTGAGTGTATGTATGCATCTGCTCTTTTGTTCCTTAGATCAATATTCCATGGACAGTGCTGTGAAGTGAAATAGAAGTAATTATAAAATTCTGACATGCATACTCTTTTTATGATAAAATTCTATTTAGCATATAAAAGCCCTGAAGTATACATGTACACACCTATTCATTCATAGACTACCAAACTAAAGTCACAAATTGTCCAATATTGACATCCAAAATACAGGAATCAATCAAAACTGTTGAAAAGTAACAGTTATAATAGTTACAGTAGAAAGCTTTGAAAATTTCGGTGGAATGAGGGATGGGTTTAAACAAAAGTAAGTTCAAGCCTATATACACAGTTATGAATGTATGTCGAAGGGCATTTCAAGTTTTCTGAGCCCATGTACAAATGATACTTCATTTGTTTGCAGCCCAGGTATGTAGGCATCCTACATTGCTGTAATGTTTTTGGTTTTACTTCCTTTACCCCTAAATTGTGGCTGAATCTTTTAATCCTGAGCCTCAACTCCTGTATGTCTGTTTGCCGAACACACTAAAATTTGGTGACGTTTTTGTTAGGAATGGTTATCTGGTGAATTTTACCACTATTCTCAATTCATCACATCAGTCATGGTACAGGACCAGAGAAATGGTGATGGGTCACCAAATAATTTATAAAGGCATCCAAACTGTAGCTAAAATTATACTTGAATTACACTGTGTTAGGCAACTGGAAATGGAGATACGAGCTGTGTGTGAACTGGTTCAGAAAATGAAAGAGTTGAAAAATGTCATTTTGCATTTGAACACTGATGTCATTATGCTTCTGCAGGATTTTATTCCATCACAAATAAAACGATTATGTACATGTATACAGCACACAAATCAAAAGACAACAATACAAATAACTCAAGATATCAATTGTAATTAATAAACACTTACCTCAATTACAACAGAAAGATATTGAATTGCATTTTCTTTTTGACCCTGCTCTATAAGTTGATTTGCATACAGTATATTTTCTTTGAGTGGTCCTATCAAGTCAAACTTGGCCTTTGCATCTTCATCCTTTGGATTAACGTCAAGCTGCAAGGTCATGTTGTACATATTTAAAGCGTGAAAAAAAGTTCATCAGACATCTTTTATAGATGATGGTATCAGTGTTATTTGTAAATAATGAAAAGAAGAAATCACAAATATTTCTCTGCGTTGATCAAAAGACTAGACGCCACTTAAAATACTTTAAGAAAACATAATTATAGAAGGAAATAACCAGAATAATTTAAGAAAGGAAACAGACCATCTTTATTTCTTGCAAGGTCAAATAAACAGAACTAAACAGGATGGATTTTATACTTACAATAGCTTTATAATCAGCTTTGGCTTCATCCAATTTGCCTTGCTTTAAAAGTACACTTGCTCTGTTAGATCGTGCTCCTGTAAAGTCTGGTTTCAACTTTATACACTTGTCTAAGTCTGGCAGTGCAAACTTAGACTTCCCCATGGCCAGGTACACTGTAGCACGTCTGAAGTAACTTTGATAGTTCTCTGGATCACCCTCTGTGTGAAATACAAATAAAAAATATCGATTGATGAAAATATTGACACTGTTCTCATCAGTTATCCTGACACTGGTTTTATGACTTCTAGACTGAATGCATACAGGCACTCTGTGACCTCTGACCTTTTGATCGATGGAGGTCAAAGATCACCTGTATGAAATACAAATAAAAGATATCAATTATGAAACTATTATCACTGTTGTCGTTCTGACATTGGTTTTTTGACTTCTAGTAGACTGAAACTGCACACAGGTACTCTGTGACCTCTGACCTGTTGATCAATGGAGGTCAAAGATCACCCGTGCACAACAAAATCTATTAATAAATATGTATAAATCTGTGCATCTTGTTATATGAAAACACAATTTTCATCAATAAATAATGCAATTTATACATCATAATGGCCAAAAGGCTGGGAGTGCACAGTAGTCTACTGTTTAAAAAGGTAAAATTGTTACAAGTAAGTATATTTGGCAGTAACAATTTATGAGATGTTTCTTCACTGAAAATAAAGAAGCAACAACTCTGTACTGAAAGCATCATGCTTGTGAGCTTTTACTTTCATTTCAAAACCTTGGAAAAATCTGATTGATTGTGGGGGACAATCAAAGGGTTGCTTGGTGATGACATAGTACACTTAGTATGGTTTGAAATAACATTTCAATGTAGCCTAAGATCTCAATAACAACTAGTCAGTAGTAATTTACATTCATTATTTAAGAACTTTATTTAGGAACTTCTAAAAAGATCAAAATCCTGGTCTTTCCTAAGGTGTAGTCTGAATTTTAAAAAAAATTGCAAATCTGTTCCCTGTTTATGGGTTGATGTTAAGTGAAGGGGTCTGAATAATTAAAATACATGCATGACAAAAGCAACTCTTTGAATTTAGTTTTGGGGGAGTGTCTAGCTCTATTTTGATTATTTCGTGCATATTTGCTCTTACTACACTAATAAGCCACAATTTTACTATGGAAATCACAACAAACACTTTAGATTTTGAATTGTTTGTTGCTTGAAAACCTCTCACCTATTTAAACTTTCAACATCCTCTGTCACCAATTCACCATGTTTTGGTCAGTTCAAATCATTATTTTAATTTTTTCATTTCCATTTCCAAACTGCTGTTTGGGAAGGGACTCTGAGTTTTGTTTGTCATGTGAGTATTTTAATCTATGGTTCCTTTGTTTGTGGGATTCGAGGCACAACATAAAGTATTTTTGAGTACTGGTACTTTCTATTTATGTAACAGAGTATAGACATAAAGATGTTGATAATAATAGTGATCAATACAAATCATCATCAACATTATCATCATCACCACCACCACCACCATCAGCATCATCATCATCTAATAGATGCCATGGTAACTTACCAATTGCAGCATTGTAATGTGACAGTGCATCAGCTAACTGGCCAGCTGCTAAGAGCTGTTTACCAAGTTCAAGATGTTGTTCCACGTCTTTCTTGGATGCTTTACCTTCAACACCTGTGGATACAAAGCAATGACACTTTCTTGAATCAAATTTCACCGTTTGTACGTTTATCAGCCAGTTTTAATATGACAGAACATCATAATTAATGCAGATATCATTTTCATAAGGAAAACAAAAATATTTTATAGTACTGTAGTACCGGTATGTCACCACAATGATTAACTTGTCATCTGTAATATTATATAATGGTCAAACTAGAGGCAGACAAAAAATAACGATATCTTAACTATAAGTATCATTATTTTTGGCTGCACGTTATGATTATCAGCACGTTTTGGAATCGTACTGACAGAATCAACGATTCTCATCTTAGATAAAACGAGACACCAGAGCTTGATGGACCAGCATTCTGATCAACACGATTGCGTTACGTTGTGTAGTGGTAAACACATACATTTTTGTCCCCTCGACTTCGGAGGCACCTTATCTCAAATATACATGATGATTCTGGGTTGGTGATCGAAAAAATCTGCGGGTTCTCTTCAGTTACAACATACTTCTAAGGACACGTGTAACTAATTACAGTGTACGTAAAACTTTGTGTTCGTTCACGACCGGCAAAACTACATGTAAAATTCTGAGTGTCTTACTCAGTAATTTACCGATTTGCGGGTCAGGAAGGAGATATTTTAACATGATTTGTCGGTCTTACCTTCATTGTAGATGTCTAGGGTGACAAATAGCAGCGGGAGCGACCTGAAAAACCTGTATATGTTCAACATTCTTGCGTCTGCTATCTACCTGCTCACTTCCTGGTTCATATCACCGAAGTTGCCTCTTGGACATCGTGGTGAATTTTGATTGGTCAAATGATTCTAGAGTCAAAGGTAAAGAGTCATGAGTATATTTCATTTCCGGGTCAATTTCCCGTGATTCATTTATGCAAACGAATTCCAACATGGCGTCAGTTTTGACTTCACTATCGTGAACTTCGGATGGTTACCCCTGAACTTTTTATTCTGTATCTGAGAAACTCGAGCTTCCGTCGCGGATAAGCTTATATCTTGTGGAATTACGTTGTAAATTGGATTTGATCTATCTCTGAAACAGGTAGGATGATTTTTGTGAAGTTACTGGGCGGGGTTCAAAAATATTTTTGCAAGCAACAACATGTCCCGTGCCAAAACAAAGTCCGGTCCGATTGTTTTGCTTTTGAGATCATCAAAGACATTATATTTGACAAAGATTTTTAAATACTGTATAACAGTTTCTTACATCGCTTTTGTTCATACCAAACAATATCTGTATATTGCGTACTGTTATTGTAAACAATTTACGGTAGATGCGCTAATTTGCAGTCGACAAGCTTGAAGTTGAACTTCCACAGGACTTTGGCGCTCTGTTCCACAATCGGAAGGATCAACGTTTCAAGCATAGACCTTCGAGGGGTCTATGTTTCAAGTCAAGTAATATATAGGGATTTTTTGGTACACATCAGTATAGGGATAATTTAACACTGTACATCTAGTGACGTCCACTCGCACAAGTACAACAGGCCGGGCGCGTAAACCAGATCGGGATCTGGTTTCATCTTCTGCATTCGCTCTTCTGATATGGGCACTGCCACCAGCGTTTCGCGGCCCGGGGAGCGATACGCGGAGACGTTCGTTCAACTTTTATCGCAACACAAGAGTAACTTAGGGTCGACTGAGAGAGTAATTTGACCGTACGTGTCGTAATCATTTCTAGCATGAATGAAAAACTCCCTAAATTTTTTAAAAAGTTTATTATCACCGTATCACTTACGTTTTCGAGTCGTTTTGGAAAGCGTCACGTCCAGATCACAGCCTGTCTGAAAACAACTGTCCAATCTAGGACTACTGCTATTTTAGTGTTTTTGAAGCATACCTGTAGACTAACAAGTGGACAGTTAGAAGTTTCACACTATCCAGAAAGTGAAAATGAGTTAATTCATATTAATCGGCCAGATTTGTAATAAATATCGTAAAAGTTAATTGTAGTATACTATTTTGGTACTCTCAAGTTCTGAGATATTTCTGGCAAAAATGAAGAGAGTCTTCCCTTCAAGTGTGGAAGTTAGGTGTTGTACCTGAAAAAGAATGACAAAATTCTTTAAATTATGAAATGACCGCATATCGATATTAGATGAAGGATTTGAAAGGGGAATGGAGACAATAATTCAAACGAACAAGGAGAATATAATCTTCCAGTACTGCATTCAAAAGGAATATATTTCTCCTCATTTGTGAGCAATTTGGTGCTGGTGTATTGGGGCATGACAGCACATGTTCAAACAAATCGTGAGTGCAAAGTTCGACAGTGTGTGATTGATTTCTTCAGAAAATCAGATTTTGCATACATTAGAACCAGAACTTAAAAAAATCATAGACATATACCAGACTGACAGAAAGCATAAAACCAATAATTGATTATGTCAGGTGAGTGTGCATGATCTGTGTGAGTTTGTCCCATCATATAATAGTTTGCCCCAGTTTGACAGTTTTATTTATGTTCTTGGTCATTGAATGATGAGCGTCATTCAGCTATCCAGGGAGAAGACAAACATGGATTTGGCAATGTTCCATAAATTCCAGTTAAAACTGATAGTGACCAAATAGCTCTGTTCATGTGATGTATGGTATATACAATATTACACGTGATAATACCTTTTATCAGTGTGAAATTATCGACTTTTGTTAAAAACAAATTGACTTGTTACATTTTCCCATTAAGTTTGCCATGTTTGAGTACAAACCAGTGAGACAAATCTATTTAGGACTGCTGGTTTTTGCTACAAGCCCATTGTATCACGATAGGTGAATGGCCAAATGGTTCCAGTATCCACTGTCATATATCAGAATCGTAAATTATTTGCCAGTTATGCGCAACAGGACCTTGAAAAATGTGTAAAGTATGGTCTACTCGATTGTGGACTATCAACTTTTCAGTTATGCTGTTGTGTTCATTGTGTCTGTGTCCTTACTTTTTTGTCAAAGTCGACAATGGTGGCGTTTAATACTCACATACATACCAAGGATATGTTATGTGAAACAGTTAGGATAGCATCATGGCAGGGATTAGTGTGGCATCTACTTTCCTGCAGGGTACACACCATACAAACACATCTACAGATAAATTGCCCTGTAATGTTATCTCATTTATTTATGACATCTGTTGAATGGAATAGTCAAAACAGAAAGGAAAAACAGATCATCAAACCTTTGAAGAGGGGAAAGTTTGTGCAATTTTTTTGTGTGAGATGAATCAGCAACACACCCCTATAGCTATTATAAATGGTTCCATCCATTAATACAGTTAAATATGGAGTGAAATGTCATTAGAGGTTATTGTTTGTTTTGCATCACCAATAGTCACATCTAGGTGGTAGGACAATAAGGCATGGAACTCAGATATTCATAGCCTAAAACATATGCTGGTATGTCAGCGTGATATCATTTGAGTTTATGGTGGGATGAGATGACCAGTGGTCCGACAGTGAGACTCTCAGCATAGGAATATTAATTATGCTTTCAGTGTTCGAGGACTGACATCATGGATGTACTACCACTTGTGCGCCACTGACTTCAATTTCCTTCCCAACAGGTCATTAGCAAAGGATATTATTCCTAATTCAAGTATTTTCTATGAAGTTTGACAATGAGAATATGGACAATATGATGCCCAGTGGTTATTACAACAGTCCACGACGCCAGGCAGCCTATGCCTTTGCCAATCAAAATGGCTATCCAAGTATACCCAATGGATCCCCCAGGAATGGGCCAGGATTTTCATTCAGGAAACGATTTGAAAGGGTTGACTGGAGAAAAATGGGTATGTGAAAATTTGCATTATTTAGCTTTGTCGTTTACACATTTCTAATTGTAGTTGGCTTCTGGATTTGAAAGTTTCTTTTTTTCAAAAAAGTTTTCTATTTGATTAAGTTCAGCCCTCCTGAGTGAAAAAGGGTATCTACAGTATAATACTATGCTTGAATTGTAAAGAGTCAAATTGAATTTAAAAAATGCAACAGTCTATGTATAAATAATTTCTTTCAAGAGAATAAATCTGTCACATTTAATTTTAATAGTATCGGCTGAATGTTAAGTACTAGTAGTTTAAATATTTACTATATATAGTAATATTTGTACTTGGAGGATGTGAGGTATTTCACCATAAAATGTTTAATTGAGATGGGACAAACTCTTCTCATTTTAAAGTCAACAGTGAAACTCTAAAGTGTGATACAGTATAAAGTGTGGTGGTACTCCTATGCAGATAAGTGGAATATGCATTTATCTCTTGAAAGACACTTTCATCTAAAAGATAAAGATTTTTTACCTGAAAATCAAGGGAAATCAATATTCTTCTGTACAGTAAAAAAGCCTGGTAAAGAAGATTGGATTGACAATTGGAAAATCATTTTAAATGGATGTTAGGATATTTTTAGTACAAATAAAATATTTGTTACCAATTCTGATATTACATTTATTATTTTTAGTTCACCTTTAATCGGAAATTTCGCTGGTAACCAAAGAGAATGGGGAAGGTTTCTAAGGATTGAATTCTTTTTATCTGCCATAGAAAAACTCATTGCTGCTCAGGTACTGAAATTGTATCAGGTAATGCCATTGGCCATAAATCTTTGCAGATTATCTCGTATTTGAGATTGATTAGGCAAATATAAATTTTAATCCTACCCCAGTGTCACTATGGCAACTCAGGTTATACCCTCAAATTTTCTCTGAAAGCACAGTGTTTTGTTTCAAAGCTTTCAAATTTATTCTGATGAATATGAATGTATGTAACCTTAATTTGTCAATATCAAGATACATACAGATATTTTTAAATTTGAAAGCAATAATTGTGCTGATTCTGTGTTCAAGAAAACTATGAAAGTGTAAGACAAAGTATAGGATATAAAATAGACTATAAGCAAATGAAAGATAAAGAAACAAAACTTTCAAAATATTCAATGTGATTATCCTCCAGTTACCTTTGTAACACAGGTGATAATTTCACATTTATTGATAAACCAAACAGAAATTCTGAAAATTCTTTTCAATACAAGAAAATACCACTACCACTTGCTCCTGAAGCGGAACACAATTTCTTAATAACCTTACCTTTTCTGACAGCTTCCGTTGATGTGGAAAGGGTTTCAAGAGATCTTGATTTCACAGTACTACAGGACAACATAATGAACTTGACTTTCTGTAACATTGAACAAGAACTTGACACAAGGATGATTGACCCTAACTACATCAAACTCTTCAAACTAGCTCAGCTGACCATCGAATATTTACTGGTAAGTCTCAGATAGACTCTACTCTATATCCTATGTTGTGACATGTTTTTCTATTTCTTGGTTTCCCTGAAATGTAATCAATGTAATTTAATTTTGATAGAGATCATAATTTTCAATTGCTAAGTGATCACCTTACCAAAAGTCAACCTATGTAAGTTTGTAGTGCATATCAACAAGTAATATATATGGGTTTTTGTGAATTGCTTTCAATATTACTATTCCTGAATGCCATTAAACTATGACACACTGTAGTACATGTATAATTAATTAGTTTTTGTAAAAATCTGTCGGTCACAAATTGTTGAAAACAATCTTAAAGCCATTGTCTCATACTCTTTTCAAATTTTGATTTCTTTCTGCTTTGAGTAGATTTTGCAAGAAAATCCAATAAACTGAGTTAGATCTCACTTATGTATTCAGGATGCTTGAAATCTTGAGAGTTATACAAGAATTCTTTGTTTGGCATGATTTATTGTCTTCTACTTATTTATTGATGACAGGATTTTTTAAGTGAGAAAAGATTTTGACAAGCTGTCTTTATAAACCTCAGAGAGATTGAACAATAATAGGCAGTTGATTTTAAAGTAAATGTATCTGACAAAGGAACTGTCAAAAATAGAAAACTCTGCCAAGAATTTTGTACATGTTATTTTACATTTACATACAGGATGAAATGCAAATTTCTTTAACTGTATCTCAAATTTCAACAGATTGATTGATCTGAAAGTTCAAGTTTGAAATTAGAAAAATGGAATATTATAAAAAGAAGCATCTTTGTGATGGCACAAAATATTATGGAAGATGCACAATTTTTTTTTCCAATTATACATGTAGTAAAACTATTAAACACATGTTTAAACTGGAACACTGAGGAGTTTATGGTATGATAGTCTTTTATTCAATCATTTTGGGGCTTCCTGATCCCGCATACATGTATGTATTTGTTTTTAATATTCAACAACTCACATTCTGTCACTAAGTTTGCGGACACGGTCTGTATGCAGTGACAAAAAGGAAAAGATAACATGACATCACTATTGCAGTTTATAGGGAGTGTAGTCACCAGGTGTTTGCAGAAAGATGACAGACTTGTCATGTTAGAACACTTGAACAGATCCTATGTACGATAGCAGTGACACAGAATCAACAGAAATATGGAAAAGCTCCGTGTACAGTAAACATAATGTTGTTATCAAAGAGATTGCCAGTTTTACCAGATATGATATTGCTGTACATGGGTAACCATAATTCATGCAGTCAAACTCTGTAGAATCCTTCAAATGACTGATTGAAGTACACCTATTGCTGGCGTATAACTATAAGTGATAAAATGTAGATTTTCAAATTAAAAGGAACCGAGCATTGAGAACTCATTTATTTATGTCAATATTACCTTATGTGAATACTGATATTGTGATGTTTTTTCCGATCTTGTTAAGCTTTGACCTGTAGAATTCATAACAGTATAGTGTTTTGTGTGGCATTTTTACTTCAGTAAATTAGAATTCCTAACTCCAGCTTGTGACCACATAGACTTTTTAGAACTTTTACATGAAGTGTTTAATAGCTTTTGGTGTTTGGCAGAATGACAAAAAAAAATTGGAGCCCACTGTTGAGAGTTGGTGATACTGAAAAGTATAGTACCATACCCAGGGGTTACCTGTACTTCATTTGGGTTCAACAAGTCGATTGGCCAATATAAGGACAAAAAAAAAAAATTGTGTGTTTCCTGTAACATGCTCTTCAGAAATAGGGTAGGTAGGTCGGAAAAAAATTTTTTTTGGTAATTTTTTTTTCTCTGCAAAAAAGAAAATGTGAAAATTTTAATACCCTTCGACAAGAGTCAAGGCATCGTCATTGTCAACACAAAAGATTACATACACGAATGCAAAAGACAATTACGCAACACTCAGTATCATACACAACTAGACAGTGACGACACAGAACAAACAGTAAACAAAGTACACGAACTATTTAACAAAATGTACGAGAACAAAGACATCGACCATGATACTTACAAGTATCTCGATCCAAAAAACATAAAAATCCGTACCCCGCATTGGTACTTATTTCCTAAAATTCACAACCGCCGCCTGAAAACTCAACGTTTGCAGGGAGACCGATATTTAGTGGCTGCTCCAGTCCCACTAACAGAATTTCAGAATTCCTGGATTACTTCATAAAACCACTGGTCCAGCAACAACCGTCAAATATAAAAGACACAACAAACTTCATACAAGAAATAGAAAAAACAAATTTCCCCCAACATGCATTTCTTGTAACACTCGACGTGGTGTCGATGGACACAAACACAATTCACGACGAAGCGATTCGGCTAGTCAGTGAAACATTTAACTCACAAACCTCGCTTCAAACAAATTACGGCATCAAAAAACCACCCACGGAAGACTTAATAGAAATGCTTTCACTAATTCTAAAACACAACAGTTTTGAATTTAACAAGCAATATTTCCACCAAACCCGCGGCTGCAGCATGGGATCGAATGCCTCGCCAGAGATAGTAGACATTGCTTTTTATGAACTTGAAAAGAAAATAATCGTAAACAACCACAACAACAATCACTTCTGGAAAAGATTCAGAGATGATGTCTTTGCAATCTTTCTGGGAACACAAACCGAACTCACTAACTTCATTCAAAAAATCCACACAATGCACCCAACGTTTAAGTTTTCATACGAAAACTCAAGACAGGAAATTACATTCCTAGATGTAGTAGTTTTCAAAGGTGCAAGATACCACAAAGAAAATATCCTCGACATCAAAACACATACTAAACCAACAGACACATTCCAATTTCTACATAGAGAAGCGTGTCACCCGACAGCAACATTTAATGGCTTTATCAAAGGTGAAATCCTTAGATACGCTCGCACTTGAAACAACGACGACTTTACTAAAAAAAGTCGCTTTCTTTAGAAACAAACTACTCGACAGAGAATACAAAAACAATGAAATCACGAATATAACAGAAAAAATAAATCACAGTATTCGTAATACACTAACAAACTGTACAAGTACACGTAAAGAAGCAACAAACAAACTCATCTTCAGTACAACATACAGCCTTACATAAAAACAAAAGATCTTGAGGGAAGTCTTTTGAAACATTTGGCTGAACTGGAGAAGGACTCAACACTAAGGAATCTATTCCCAGAATCACCAATCATTGCTTACAAGAGAAACAAAAACCTAAAAGACACACTAGTCGAAACAAAATTTACAGAAGTAAAGAAACAAACAAACAAACAAACCAGACCACCAAACGGACTCACAACGAGACCCAAACATTGATATTCTTGCCTCGCTATTCGAAGAGCAAGATCACTAAAATACATAAAAATAAATTTTCACAAACACAAACTAACGAAAGAATCTACATTGCGACTGATGAGAAACCACACTCGGGTTTCGAAACGCAAGCGTCAAAGGGCCACTCATCAACTTTGTAACACCATAGGTCCGGCTGCGTCTCGCCATAAGCTTTCCCCACACAAACAAAACATTACCGTACACACTAATCCAAAATTCCCTACAAATATCCGAGGCGAAACAAACATTTTCATTAACACAAAAAATCGGATAAAAATGTAGGAACACATTTTTGAAACGAATCAATCACAAACTCGACACAAAAACATTTTTGATAGTTAGTTGGGGAGCCTCTTTCACACTTTTTACAATCGCCATAAGCTTTCCCCACACAAACAAAACATTACCGTACACACTAATCCAAACTTCCCTACAAATATCCGAGGTGAAACAAACATTTTTATTAACACAAAAAATCGGATAAGAATATAGGAACAAATTTTTGAAACGAATTAAACACAAACTCGACACAAAAACATTTTTGATAGTTAGGTGGGGAGCCTCTCACACTTTTTACATTTCTTCTTGAACGTGATCGCATTTCTCACATGTTACGAAAAACACGCTTGCACAAGCAGTCGCTATTGTTGTTTAATGACGTCATGAAATCACGCGTGATTTAAAACTTTTCCCAGCCAATCTCGCGGGATTTGTTTTTTAAGGTCCAAAAAAAAGTTTAGGGTCGGGGGGTTTGAACTAGGGTAGGTCGGGTTACCGGAAACACACAATTTTTTTTTTTAGGCCAATATAAGCATTATAAAGGATCATGGTACATGAATGAGGATATCAAGCTGTAGGGTTCAGAGTTACAAACTGTATGTGGGCATAGGTACATGTATTGAATTAGTACATCAGCCTTTAATACCAGAGTTACAAGAGCATAAAATTGTGCCATGAGTATGGTTAATGGCTGAGCAAACATCACAACATTACTTATTCTATCCCCTGTAGGGTTTTTGTATGAATAGGCAAATTGTGCGACTTTAAAGTTTAATTATAGTCACCTTAGCAACAGGCTATACAAATATCACAGACACTACATAACTACAAACTTAAAAAGAAGGTATCTTGTCAGCAATGAATGAGAAATCTATTAAATTCTTCTAATTTATTCTTCATATTTGAGGTTATTATCTTATAGATATAGATTGGTCTGCATACGAACAGTACATTGACAGATGTGTAATTGAATCTTCTGAAGTGTGTGACCCATAAAATGCCCTACAGGGTACATACATGGTCACTCCCTTTACTTCCTTTGTCAATAATTGTAGTGTGTGTGTGTGCAAAGCAATCATCAAAAGTTGTTCTATATGCTGCTGGCTTGAAAACAAAACCAAAAGAAGGGAATAGGGATAGTACAGTATGTGTGTTTTATTGTCAGTTAGGGCATTAGGCATGGCTCACCTAGCAAAAATTTAATACAGTTTGATCTGAAATAGGTCATAATTACAGTTACTGAATATTGTAAATTAATCTGTACATAATGCCCAGCATCTGAACATAAGAAATTTCGATGATTGATAGCAAAATTTCCTGTTCATCTTACATGTATATCATTACGCTAGTTATGGAGTTGATTTTGATTTTTAATATTTTCAGAGCTCAGTGCAAGTTCCCACCAGAAATTCATAGTGACTTCAATTACAAATCGGATTTTATGCATACTTGAAATGATTAATTTGTTATTTGTACATCAACATTATGGAGAGATAGCAGATGTTTTTCATACATTTTTGTGAAAATTAAAGATTTTAGAATCACCAATATCGGATGAGCAAGTCAAGACAAAATACAAATAAGTTGTACCAGTTGTGTAAGCAGCAAGCTTCTTTGATTACTTGAAAATGTCAATTATTTGTTCGTGGGGGCTGTCTTTTTTTGAGACATTATGGCTGCCACCTCCTTCCTGCACCTGTACACTTACTTTTTTCATGCATCCTGTATTCCTCTTAACTGACTGTGAATCAGGTTTGTTAGAATGGAAAACTTTTATCAAAAGTGTGTCAAGTTTTGTGAACAAAATTTTATGTTTTCATTTAAATCGTTTAAAGGTGTCAACTTTCGTGCCAAGTTTGTGGTATATATAATTTTGGTGTTTACAGATGTTAATGTTTGTCACGTACCATGCCCTATCAACCCACTGTAGTTGTCATTGAAGAGCCTTCCTTGTCAATATTTATTAGCTGAGGTACACAATGGCAAGCATCTGTTTGATTTACATCACAGCATTGTTCTGTGAGGAACACAGCGTCCTAAAGACTACCGATGTTTCACAGTTTCCAACAGATGTTAATTATGCAAGTGATTTCCAATTGGCAAATACTAATAGTCTACTGAAGTTATGTTTTGCAAAGTTAAGCAACATGTCTGTCTCTTTCTCTCTCTCTCTCTCTCTCTCTCTCTCTCTCTCTCTCTCTCTGTAAATAATGACACAAATTAAATGTATATAAAATAACACAAATTACTTCAAGTACAAAGTAATTATATGTGTTTCTTAAGTTTCATGAACCCTGCAATCCTCAGACAAAACTAAATTTCCTTAGGTCTTGACTTACATTTACATAGTTTGGACGTACCATTACAGGTATATTGTTTTAGGTGGTGTTGAAATTTGATAAATAATATTTGTTTTGGTGGCAACATTTGGAAACCAACTCAGAGTATTTGTTTAACAGCATAGATTTATCAGGGTTAATTATGTATGAACATGTGTGCTGTGTCTGTGTGTGTATGTCTGTGTGTGTGCACGTGTTTGTGTGTATATATATATATATATATATATATATATATATATATATATATATATATATATATATATATATATATATATATATATATATATATTTGAGTACATGTATACGTCTATAGCTAGGTATGTACAAACCATACCTATTCTCATGATACATACAAGCACCCATTTTTGTGAATATCATACATTCACATGTTTGTGTATGTAGGGAGTTTTATTCTGTTTGTAGAGATGTAAGGTTATATTAAATTTATTTGGACACATCTCATGTTTAGGAAGACCCAGACAAATCTATATGTTTAGTCACATGTTGTTCCATGTAAATATGTTTAGGGAGATATCTCCTGTATAGCTAGACAGACAACTACAATAGCATTCAAATCTCAAATCTACCTGCAATAATAATTCACCTGAAATTGGTTGAGTTGGCTTTTGTCTTCTTCTGTTTTAGCTGCTATCATGTTTGGTAACGTTGTACATGAACGAGCTTGTATAAACATTAAAATGCTTACATGTACCTAACATGTACACTGTACATCAGACAAAGGGCATAATAGAAAGGATGAAAGTCAGATAAAGAATAAAATGTAATGATACAAAGAAGACAATGAGCTTTGATAAACACAGTTATGTCTGTCATTTTTCCGTTCAACAATTCAAACAAATCATTATGCAAAGAAGAAATATTTCATAGCTGCTTGTACATGAGCTCGCTACCTTCAAAATTTATCAGCTGAATGTTTTCAACTGTTTTGAACAATCATTGTATAGCCCTGTCAATCAGTATTACACTGAATGCTGCATGTCAGAGCATCAACAAGTGAAATCTTTTTTTGAAGCTAAGCTATCAACAGGAGGTTTGAATTCTCCATTGTTCTACATTTATGCAAAGCCACTGATATGGGACAACATGCCGTGAGTTCAGCTTTTATCAAGAGTGCACAGTAAAAAAAATGGTATACCATATATTCTTTTTTTATTAAAGTTCTCTTTCAATCACAAGCTAGTGTGTATTAAGACTTTTTTGTGAACCTGTATTAAAGCTATGTTATCCCTTCGTAATTTATCCAAGCATTTCAAGCAATATATTGACTCTGTTAATCTCAGAAGTGAAGAGGTACATGTACTTGTGCAGTTTGTTCTGTAATGCACCATAGTTGATTTCTTTGGATTACCTCAGAACAGCATCTCCTTTCAGTGTGACAAAATTGATAATTATCAATTTTACAGATCCATTGTGTAATGTAGCAGTCCAGTTTTTCTTTCCACTGTCAATATTGTAGATAAAATGCCCTCTGTAATTTTACAAGAGAATATAACTTTTGACTGTTTTTGAACAAGCCAGAGCTCAACAGGATTATATTTGTTTGAAGTGAAAATGATTATGAAAAAATACATTATCGTATATCCAAAAATGGTATTTGCTTCATTTTTACAACTATCTGAAACCGAATATGAAAATACACAACCCTACGGCAATTATGTAATTGTAGTATTTCTACTTGTAAACAGCATTGCAGTTTTTAATGAATTCACAAATTGACAGAACTTTCTGAAACATTGACATAAAATCAGTGAAATAAAAATAGCAGGAAAGCAATGTATTGTACCTTCAAATTGAAAAGTTGAACTTGTTTCCTAAGTAATAAAGGTTGAAGTTTTTCAAATGTGTAAATACCGTATATCAACATTTTCCCACATTTGACGTGTGATTATAATATTTGAAACAAAAGATTGGAACTGTTGTTATGCATGGTAATATCAATATTGATGAATGTATCGTTTTATGTTATTACCATCATCAAGTTTAGAAGAGTGCAACCATTGCAATCAGTATCAGAGTTGTGATTTTCGTAAGTGAACCTAATATAGTCTTGATTTTACAAGCATGAATGAAACTGCAAAATGACTCAATAATTTTACAGTCAGCTCTACATGTATATTGCATTCCTTATAAGAGAGTTTCCATCAGTTTATTTAATTCCCAATTGTTAAAGCATATAGATTTACTTAATTGATTATTTACATACATGTACAAGTTAATGTATTATTTACATACAAGTTAATTAATTCTTTACATCCAAATATTGGTACACATATTACTTTTAGTTAAAACAAGCATTGGGACCTGACATATATGACTTGTTGCAGTTTATCACTCAAACTATTTGCATTTCTTTTTTTAATGTGTTTACCTTCACTGCAACACATGGTCTAGGGTATGAAAGGATATATATGTTTTCTGAACAAGACTGCTATATTTGTATTCTATACTAGTGTATAGTACTGTCAGTATTTTATGAAGGTGTTATATTGATGTTTGGTTCTTGTTTGCAAGGTCCAAATCTTTTAAACACAGGATAAAAAGGATATTGTCCTTTTTGTACCAAGTTTTGTGAGAGTATACACATAGTTTCCAGTAGCACAAAATTCATACATTCATGTGATAAATTTGCCACATTATATCATTTGTGAGTGTGTGTGTGTGTGTGTGTGTGTGTGCATTAATGTTACAGAATCACGCTAAATGTTGTTTTCCAGTAAAGCAGGATTTGCATTTGCAATTAAATGTACTCACATCTGTACAGAGGCATCAAATATATTGAAGGGGATTAATTGCATGCATCCTCATACAAATGCCAACAGTGTGTAATAGTTTGTTTACTCTGCTGTTTCAGAAAACTAGACACGATTAAGTCCAAAGGTATAGGTTTTAATATTTGTGCTTCCCTGAGAATTTCCATTTGTCTCTGCCATGGACAGTAAGAATTGTTCATCATATTGAATGTAAGAAGCCATCTTTTCAAAGCGGAAAAAATAAAAAAAACTTTTCAAAGCAGAAAAAATAAAAAAAATAAATATTTAACATGAAACAGAAAGAAAAAAGTTGTTGACATTTTAAACAATAGAAAGAAAGTGCATTTTTTGTGAACATTGTTCCATCTGTGACTTTTACGTAATCACGTTTCATCCGATGAATTATACCATAGTAATATTATTTAGGAATTTTACATAATCTTCCATCATCCCAGGATACAGTTAATTACACTGTAGTAATATTGCTTAGGAATTTTTGTGCATTATTGATGACATTTTATGAAAAAAAGAGACACAAACATTGTTTAAAATCAGACTATATAATATTATGGTATTGTATTACCGATATTTCTTTTGTCAGTTAGTATTACTGGTTTCTGTTTTGTTGGTTATTTGTCTGCTTTTGTCTTCACAAATGTTAAATGTCATGCTTTGTAGTCAGCTCGACCTCAAAGAGATTATCAGTTGCGTTTTACATCCCTGTCAAAATAGAAAATTTGACAACGTTTGTAAAATCGTTGCAGCTGTGACATTCTAGAATATAGCTTATAATTCATTATCCTTTCAGCCTGTAAGCTTTGGTTTAATCACATTGAGTTTCTCAGTGAAAGTTTTATTATTCACTGAAACTGGACAAACTGACACATATGTTGCCAATATATACTGAACAAGAATTTTTTACACAAACACTGTGCAACAGAAGGAAATCTGAAAATGGTGATGTAATAGTGATTAAAGAAGCAATTTCAAATTCATGTTCTCAATTTTGCAACCTTTGAAAAGGCTTGTTGTATTGTTCTGTATTGTAAGGTGGACAAAACAAAGGTTTACCTTAAGCCCTACCGACAGACTGGAGTACATTGTGTACCAGAAATCTATGTTACCCTTTTGAATGCTGTAATTTTTCCCAACAAAATTTTAGTGCAACATTGTACCAATTTTTATGAATTTTTCTGTAATGTTTTTGATAATTTTTGACTTAATGGACATCGTATTTCATTGGCTACAGTTTTTCATCAAAATTTTGCAAAAAATCTAAAAAAATGCAGTGTTTTTGCTAAGGTTTGGGAATATCGGTAAATGATTTGGGAACCCCGGTAACATTGCTGCAGTTCCCTAGTCTGATTGCATTGATATACCAAGGGGAACCCCGGTAAAATGACTGGGGAACCCCGATAACATTTACCAGGGTACTGGCCTTATTAAAAACACTGGAATGACTAAAAGCGATAAAATATGACTTTTGCGCTCGAAGTGTTAATGAACTACATTGTACTGCTGCACTGCACTGTAAAACTCTGCATAGGGTAGATTGAGGATGCATTTGACAAATATCATTATGTACTCATGTTATGCAAGTTTGTGGTTCTTTTCAAAAAGTTATATGAATTTCTTTTGTTTTTCTCATTACAATAACTTGTAGCTGCCAAAGAAGAAATGATATCTCTGATCGTGCTTCTAGAAGTCAGGTAACATAAATGGTCTGAATGACTTGCAGGAAAGACTGAAAATGCGCAGAGAACATATTCAGCACACAAACTGCTGTGTCTGTATTGTGTTCAACACAGCTTGGAATATTTATGACAGTTTGAGTTTCAGAAAACTATAAAAAGAGAATGATTTGGTGCTCTGCATAAATGTGTGAGTTTCACCAATAAATTCAGTTGAGATGATAAAAGACAGGACCCAACATGTGACATATGATAGACAATGGATACAGCATACAGTGTAATGCTGGTAGCACAAATGTCAGTGCATACAGTTGCTATTTCAGGAATCAAAGTGGTGTTTGTTTTATTAATGTTTGGTCATGTCAGGTCAAGGATGATACCTTTTGTATACATTTGTCAGTGGTGTTTACATTAATTATATGAATTTGAAACCATTAAAAAGGCAAATGAGAGTTGAGAAGCACTTTGCAGATTATTAATTTTGAAGACTGTGCTGGAAAATGTTTCATTAGTAGCAACTATAGGCATACACAGAATATACTTGAGTAATTTATGGGAATAGTCTGTACTATTTTTATAGCTGACATCACTGGTACAGAGTGATGTTGGATAAATAAGCCATTTTAATACCTTTGATTTTGATCCATGGGAAATCATTTTCTTCAGAATGGCAGATTTCATATCAGGATCAAAAGACACAGTATGGTATGAAAATGTGCCTCCCCAGACCCTTTGTTTTACCACCAGATATAATGGAAACTTGTTGATTGACAAAATGTTTTTCCATCAATATATTATATTTATACTTGTTGGCTAATAATAGAACTTTTAGATGTAGAAATTTAAACCTGTACAATTTATAGTATTGATATTACAGTACACAGTGTCTCTGATTTTTTTCTCAAAATATTGCAGTTGATTTCCAC
The DNA here is from genome assembly GCF_041260155.1 of Ptychodera flava. Taxonomy (NCBI): domain Eukaryota; kingdom Metazoa; phylum Hemichordata; class Enteropneusta; family Ptychoderidae; genus Ptychodera; species Ptychodera flava. The sequence goes on along the minus strand of NC_091946.1, from coordinate 38,219,744 downwards.
TGAATTTTTTTAAGGTCATTTTAATTTAACTATAAAATTTGTCTCATATTGTAATGTAAATGTCATAAAGATTGATACAGTTATTCCACTGTCACAGTTTGGTTTGAGGAAAACCCTTTCAGAGGGTTGATCAAAACCTGTAGACAGTGCAGTGGTGATTGGAGATTCAATCACAGACAATGAAATGGTTCCTCTGTGTGAAAGATGAATATCATATTTTGAATATGTAATGCTGTGGAACATGCATTAATAGTCAATGGTAAACACTATTTGTACTAAGTGTACGATAATAGACTATTGGTAACAATCACTAACTCTGTGATGAGACTTGGTTAGAGTTAAATGATTTGCTATATGGAATATTTAAAGGTATATAACCTTGATAGATCACATGCCTTGTAAGTTGGAGCTTCACTGCATACATAACCATACCAGTAAAATTTGCAAAATAGAACACCTGCTGGTTACAATGCTATGAGTCCATAGCTTTGTCACAATACACTTGTATTAGTGTGTTTGGCTGGTGAAAGAGTTCAACTATATACTGTACTTTTGTATGGTACATATAGATCAATGAAATGTATTGTACATTTAAGATTGATCAGTGGGATATCTTGTTTATGTCTATTCTTTCTCTCCCATATTTCTCTATGTTGAGTTCCAACTTGAGGCCAGAGTAAATAAATTATTTGTTTTACAACAGCTCAAGATTGTGAAAGTTAGGTGGAAAAGCGATCACAAAACACATACAAAAAATTTTCCTCATACATGCTACTCATGCATATAACTGTATATGCTCCTGGAGGATTCAATGTTACTTCCCCCAATGGTTCAATGATTTGTTGCAACGTAAAAGTCATGGCTTTGTCTCACAACAGGATATCATCAACAATGGAAAATTCTGCAATAAAAGTTTTTTCCTGTAAGACAACGCAAACCTGTACATGCACTGTTGCAAAACAAGGAATTTACTTGCTCTGGCCTTGCTATGCAAAACAATAGGGTTTTTGCACAATAAGGGCCATGAAAATGTTGACAGGAAAGAGACAAGAGGACAAAAATTATCCTGACATCAATAAATTAATAATTTTGGATGTTTTTATGTGGTTTTTTTTCAGCATTCCCAAGACTACCTAGCTAACACAATCAGTGTAATAGAAGAGAAACTACACAATGCTATGCAAGAACATGAAAACACAAAACAAGTCGTCCAAAAACAGGAGGAAGAGTTGAAGAATGTTAAGAAAGAGAACAGAAAAAGGAAGAAAATGCTGGAAGCCCAACAGTCTTTGATTCAAGCCGGTGCTAATAATTATCACAAAGTAAGTATGGAGTATCCAACACTCTTGATTTGGTAATGTTACCCCAGCAGCATTTGATTCAAGCTGGTGTTAATACTTAAGTACGAAAGGAATATTATTTGCTCCTGGTCCAATAACCCAAACAGTCCCTCAATCACGCTAATGCTAGCAACAGAGCACATATGGAGTGTTCTGTGCTGGTCATCCAATGAATCAACCCGACAGTCCCTGATTTAGGCTAGTGCTAATGGAGTATATGCTGTACAGTCGTTGTGGTCTGCCCAAACATTCTCAAGAAATCAACTTCAATACACTGGGACACTTTGTTGAATTGCGATAGTTTTTACTTTCAGCACTATATATGTTTGTGTATGTATTGTCTTGCTAGGGATGTTATCATTGTGGTCATAAGTCTTTCAAGTTCCAGGCAAACACAAAAAGGTTTTGGGCTTATTCTTCATATTGCATTGTTTTGTTAAGACAAACATCTTCCAGGAGTAAATATGTTTTGTTATGTAAGGATGATCAGATGTAGCCTATACACATCCACTTTTCAATTGAATTCAGTGTGGTTGAAAATTTTCAAGTTAAAATTGGTCACAAAATTTAACAAAAGTAATAATGCTTACAAGCGCTTGAAGCAGTGCAGTTTTTGCACTTGATGGGGGTTTTACGTGGAGAACAAGTTTTTTTGAGTGATTAAGAAAATTTGTATGCATCACAAAATAAGGAGGAATCATGACTAAGTGTGTAGGGTTGGTGAGTTTTAAGTTCAGAGTAGTGGACTCACTGTGAGACGGTTGGCATGGTTAGTGTGAGATTAGAGCACTGTTTTTGTTAAGGCCGGTACCCCGGTAAATGTTACCGGGGTTCCCCTTGGTATAACAATGCAATCAGATCAGGGGACAGTAGAAATGTTACCGAGGTTCCCAAATCATTAACCAATGTTCCCCAACCTTAGCAAAAACACTGTAGAGTATGGTATAGTGCCCCTTAGCAAGGCACATTTCTCCTCATTGCTTCATTAGGTAATGGTATAATAGGTAATGGGTATTGGATATCGATCATCCTATAATTGGACTCTCCTCCCTTTGATGATTGAGTGAATCAGAAAAAACACCAAAGGTAACTTGCACTCTCTACATAAAATAAAGCTCATATATTTTCTATATTTCCAGTGTCAGTATTGCCAGAAAGCGTTCATCAATGCATCATTCCTACAAGCCCATATGCAAAGGCGGCACCCAGAGTTTGCACTCCCACAGGCGACCCTTGACCTCCAGAATCAGGCATCCAGGGCTAACGAACGGCTGGAGAAAGAAATAGACGACCTACGAGACAGATTGAAGCATGCAGAGAGTGAAATTGACAGAGAGAGGAGGACCCATCAGGAACAGTTATCAGCCAGGGTAAGCCTTGAAGGAATGATTACTGCACCATGACATTGACATTGAAAATAGTGCATCAAAATAAAACTACAACGCTTGTCAGTTTGACAATGTTTTCAATGATGTTCATCAAAAAGTAAATAAGACTCTTAAAATATTGATCAAAATTTCTTCATAAAAGCAATCTGTTTCTCTTGTATCTGAATTTTTATAGTGACCCCTGATTTTATTTTTGATTTTGAAAAAGAATGGTCGAAAGTTTCCTTGAGGAAATTTGAGCAAAACCCTAAGTCTTTCACTTTTAAGAAGTGTACTGCCTTAAGCTATAAAATCAAGACTACTATAAGCTTAGCGTACTAGTCCATCAACTCATCATCTTCCAAAATGATTTTTGCACTGCTCTTGACAATAGTAGAATTAACACTCATCACTGAAAAAGGCTGAAGTCACCACTTGTCGTTACTTCTGTTTCTTGTGAGAACTGTGGTGTTCAGTTCTATCAACTGAAGGACGTGCACTTTTGTTCAATGTGTGCAAAATTTACCCTTGTCATGCACATAGGTATAAAATACTAGTAGTTCAACAGCCATTTCTGTTGATATGTGCCAAATATACAGTACTGTGAGGTTTTCTTTATAACTTGGATCTACGTAAAAGCATAGACCCTCTGTTTTTTTGGTCTATGGTTTTTTTTGGTCTATGGTAAGACTTTGTCCTTTTAGCGCCAAAGTCAATTTTTGTCACCTTTCCCCCGGTCAGTTTTTGTCAGATTTTTGCCAAAATTTTGATGAAAAACTGTGGCTGATGAAATATTGTGTACATTTGGTCCAAAATTATCAGAAAAATTACAGAAAAGTTCATAACAATTGGTAAAATGTTGCACTAAAATTTTGGTGGGAAAAAACACAACACTCAAAGTGTTAAAGTGAATCAGTATTCATATATGTCCATGTGCTATTGCAAAATTTCATTCCCTAAGTACATTGTTTCATTGCTTGTATCTGAAATCAGTTATGAACTGTGAATTTATTTTTAGAAAAATCACTTTAATTTTTTTTTAGAAATATCACTTTAATGCTTGCAAAAAAAATAGTTTACTTGGCAGTATGGGTGACAAGTCAGTACATCATAATAGCATGGCTAAACTTCTGAAATCATAAAACTATCATTTTTTGAAGGTTTTTAATAGAAATTTTTTTCAAATATCTCTAAAGGTATATAAAATTTAGATACAACAGATGTTTCTCAGATTGATAGTAGTGATAATATTAAGGAATGACAACAATATCAAGAATTTGTGTCCACCACTTTCCTGCAAGAAATGCTGACTAAAGTAGTTACTGTTTAGTCTAATTATTCAAACTTATATGTATTTAAATTTCAATTTCAGCGGAAATTTCAATTCAAAATTTAATTTTCATTATTTCAAATTTCAATTATATTTATCATTTATTGAAGTAACAAAAGCTTCAATAGCGAAGAACTAGAATTGTGTTTGTACCCCTCTTGTATATTTGATATCACAAACTTAAATACTTACACTGTTTCATTGTCAGTTCATATCTGATTTACATGTATGTACTCTATCAAAGATACCCTAATATCAGTTCAGTGCAAACAGTGAACTCAAACACAATATTCAACTTGTTATATTGCAAGCTTCTATGTATTTCAGAGCTTGCTGTAAAGTGACAGAAATTCGTGCTGGTATTATATATGAATAAGTTGTGACTCAAACTGTCACTCATATTACAGTAAATGAAACTGTTAATTAATTATCGATTTCTAACAGGGTAACTGCTCTAATTATAACCACAGAAACACCAGGTGTTAATATTTCACCATTATATCATCAAATTCTCAAGGCAGTTTTGCCTGCAATTGGCAGAGGAACAGAACTGTGTCAGTTACTAATTAACCCTTTGGGTGCCAAAGTCAGTTTTTGTTGCATTTATAAAATATACCTCTGTCAAATTTTTACAGATTTTGCCAAGATTTTGATAAAAACTTGAGCCATAAAAAGTGATGTCCACTTGGTCCAAAATTATCAAAAAAATTACCGGTACTGAAAAATTCAAAAAAATGGGCAATATGTTGCACTTACATTTTGATGGGAAAAATTGCAGCACTCCATGGGTTAATTATATGCAGTATGCTTCAGTGATGTGGGAAACATACATGTACTTTTTAAAGGGCCAATGGCCGTAACTTTTGATGATAATGTCATTGTGTTTTTGACTGCAAAGCAAATACATTGTCTGATTCTGAAGTATGTTTTAGCCTAGGTTCCCAATACATAACGTATTGGGTACAATTTGCAAAATTGTTGTTGGCAAATGAATTCTAGTCAGGACTTAGAGTCTGTTTGAAATAGTAACTACACTGGTATACACATAGTAACTTTATTGACAAGTTGAACTCATTGATTGATTAATCAATAGATTAGATATACTGGCAGGTTATTGCAACTGGTCTCATGGGTGATTTTTGCACTTGACATAAAATCCATGAAAAATAAAATGAAACTTATTTAAATTATCATATCATGGTTTTTCGAGCTTTGATATCAGAGTTACCATGACAATACAGCACAAACATGAAGTAAACAGGCATAGAATAGAAGCATGTAAAATTTATTCACATGAACTTTTTTATGATGCTCACGACAATAAAAATTCAAGGTTGGGCCCATTGCATGATGTAAAGTTCATTTCAAAATTGATGTCCTTGGTCAAGGCCATGTGTGATGGTATTTTAAGGCTTGAGTATGATTCGTAAGGATGTAATGATGCAGTATATGTGTTTTGCCTTTCTGAAACCATCAAAGGGTTTGTCAGATATAGAGTTTTGGTTCTAGGGGCTCATTTTAAAGTTTTTTTTGAGTAAGAAAAATTTTACCCTCTTAGTTTTGAAAATCCAAAATTTTATTTTTCCCCATATCTATCTATCTATCTATCTAGAAAATTTATATAGCGCCTAATATCCAAAGTTCAACAATGCTCAGTGGCGCTTAGAGTTACAATGAAAATGCTCTCTGGAAGATGTAAGTTTTTAAGCGTCTTTTGAAAATGTTGACATTAGGAGAGGTTTTTATGTCCAGGGGCAAAGAGTTCCAAAGGACAGGAGCTGCTACAGAGAAGGAGCGGCGACCATAGGTTGTCAGATTCCATTTTTGTGAATTAACACAGGGATGGTAGCAATTTTGAATTTCAAATATCGGTAAATGTAAGGTAACATTGTCTGCCTAATTTCAAACTTTGCATGGTGACACCTAATTTTTATTTTTGATTTGGTTAAGAGAAAGTTTGAAAGTTTTATTGAGGAAAGTTTGAGAGCAAATGTTGAAGTCTTTCACTTTTTACGCGCATACTACCTTAACCCAGAGAGGTATGATATCACCCCATCCTTGGCTTACTGGTTTATGAGTAAACCGGCTGATACACAGTGAAAGTACATAATACTCCTATAAATAGATAATTGATACAGAGCGGCATTCCTTTGAAATATCCAGCTAGCCCATAAAATGTTGTCTGCCAGGTAGGGTCAAGAGAAAACAATGCCCTGATGTGATCAACTCCGTAAGTGAATACACTAGGATAGGATATCTGGCTTCTCAACTCCATATATGTCCCATGGCCATTTGGCTAAATTGTCATCTATGCATGTTGAGGAGCAAGTAACATTGAGCAAAAAGTCATTCTTGTCTGTGATAAAGGCACTCACAACACAATGATGTATGTAGGTCTATATGTGGAAATGTTAAAATAGGGTATTATAGCACAGTGAAGTGTATTGACGTTAATACCTGTATCGAACCACCACCATGATGTTTGACTGCTCAGTGCTGTATACAATATGCAAATAAGATATCAAAACGGTTGAGTGAGGTACCAACAACCTCATGATTTCTCGTTTTTCATGTGAAATTTCATAAATGTATGTAACAAGGCAAAAAGGCATGGCTGATATGAACTCTTTGTGAACTCTGTTTTAATGGATACGGTGACACGTGCTCATTATGTTCTCAAAATAGAAAATTCTATGTTGTACTTTTGTACACCATCCTTTAGCTGTCAAAGACCAATGAATCATTTTGCCATTCAGACAGGCTTTCTATTATTTCTATAAATACAGAAATGTTCCCATGGAGACAAAGAGAGAGAGATGTAACAAACACCAAGAGGTGAAGGACAAATTTGACATGCTGTCATCAGTGACACATTTTAACCCTTTCACCACCATGGTTTGTCCCAAATCCAATTTTTTCTATGGCTAAGTTGGACCTGTGTACAGGGAAATGGGGTGAAAGGGTTAATTCTACACAGTGGCGACAATATTTTCAAAATGGTTTGAAGTGATCGATCAAAATGGTAGATTTGAAATAAAAATCTGAAATAATTATTAGTCTCATTCCTGATAATTTTCATTGCACAGGAAAGCTTTTTGCAAATTATAGAAAAGCCAGGTGGAATATCAGGATGTTGTATAGTGAAGTCTTCAGACAGCATACGATTATGCAGTGCAATCAAATAGCTGAACAGCCATATTTAGGGGCAAATATGTTAAACAAGCTGAGAATCCAGTAATTTTTAGATCAGACTGAGTTTTGATATAAAGATAAAAACTCAATTTTTAAATACTGTGCATTTTATCATTGATGCCTATTTCATATACTTTGTAGGAACTCAGTGAATTACAGAGGAGGGAAGAGGAACACAAAAAGGAAATGGAAAGATGGAAACAGGAACAACTTGAAGAACAAAGAGTAAGTAGATACCTGAAGAAAATCTGTGATCTTGCTCTACTGGCCTGATAGTTACATCTAGCCTTCTCTGTCTTACAAAGAAGTAACTACTGGTTGCGATAAAAATACTCTTCTTTGTTGATGATCAATAAAAAATAAACTCCAAAAGAAATCTATACATGAAGGACTATGCTGAAGTAGAAATACATTTTGCTTGACCTACATTCAAAATCATACTACATGTACTCATGCCTGTATTATGGATGTGGGATAAGTAGTAGAGCCTTCTAAACTTTAAAATCTCTGCACAAAACTGAAGTCATAACCCCATTAAAGTATGTACACCGAAAGTCTAGATATTGAAAAATGCTGTGATTCTCATTTTGTTATCATTGTTTACACAAGGATCATGTGACAATTAATTTGAATAAATTCTGAAAAATCGGTTTTTACTTTGCCCTGTACAAACGCTGTAGTGTTTCCTGTAGAAAAGATAGAAAAATGATCCATGTGACTTTCATCTAGTATTCTTGTCAGATCCCTCCTCAATGTGTCTCTGTATGATGGAAACCTGGCCATGATGAACCATGCCAGCCAGCCCTCGATACTGTATGCCCAATCCCTAAGCCAATAGGGTGCAAACTTAAATGCGACCTGTATATACTAAACAGTTCTCCAGAACACACACTTTTCCCCATGCAGTACTCAATCAGTTTTTGATTGCTGTAGTTGTGTTCTGTAGTGTCCTTTAAAGCATGATTTAGCTGGTGTAATAACTATATCATAAAACAGTTAGATATTCTCTTTGTTTGATTCCCTAATTTCAGAGAGAAATGGACAATCGCAGTGAGATGTTCATGAAGGAACTCAAAGAGATGCATGAGAAGTACGCCAAGTCTCAACAAGAGCTTGAAGACCTACAAAACAAATTTGGTACGTACATTTTCTACATGAATTTGATGAAGTAATCAGTTCTTACAATACAGAACTTGATCTAGTGATATAGTAATTTAATGATTTAGAAATATTTTTGTATACTGCTTTGCATTGACAGATCTATTAAATTACTACTCAGGACTGTTCTTCTCATTCTTCAGTATCGTTTAGAAACTCTTTATCTTGTCTATAAATTAAAAGCACAATCCAAGATGTAATTAATGACAATGAACCGTTTGCTCACACTGTGATATGATGTCATTGGTGAGTGTGATCTGGTCTATTTGATTCTGAAGTATTTGTTCCTTGTCCTTGGCAGGGAAAAAATCCAACCTTGGAACACTAATGGATGATGAAGACATCGCTGAACAGAAGGCATTGATGAAGAAACAAAAGGAAGAGTTGGACAGAATGAAACGAGAAATAAAAAAACAGGTTACTTTCTTTGATAAGACTTTAACTCTGAATGTATGAGAGAGAGAGACAGACAGACAGAGACAGAGCGGCAGAGAGACAGAGATTTACTTAAGGGACAAAGTCAGCCATTTTTCATAAATTTTGTTTGGTACGAGGTACTACTTATATTGTTTGACATGTTTAAAGATACTGAATGAATGGGTGACCATGCATATATTTGACCCTGGTTTTAAACACGATACATGAAACAGTCGCGAGACTGAATTTATGAGCATAAAAAAGTGTACATGTATCTGGACTTTTCTTGATCCTTGCAGAAACCCTGGATGCTTTGATGTGGACCAAAGACATCAAAGCTTGAACACATCATTGATGTGTATATGTAAAAATGTGCCTATAAATTGAGATCCCAGGTTTTTAGCTATGATTCCTGCTTGGTATATGCACATGTTGACTGATCATATGTCCTTTCCATGTTTTCCTGCCTTTCACACAGAATGATTCCATGTCCAAGGAAATGCAGGAACAGCTCAGACAACAGGAGAAGAGATGGAAAGATAAGATGAAGGAACTGAACAATAAACATAGAAATGAACTTGAGATGTTGGGTGAAGACTTAGAACATACCAAGATGTCCCTGAAAGTAGCCAGAAGTCGAGACCAAGACGGACAAAGATATGAAAACCAAATTGATGAGCTTATGAAGGTATTGACATCTATCTATATCATAATACTTGTTTTACAGTTCCAGTGGTCCAATGTCTTCCACAGCCAAGCTGTCAGACTTCAAGTAACATGTTTTTCAACAATTCTATATAATTCTGAATTAGTAAAGTCTTTGTAACCCATGGATCATGGTTCATCTTTGTGTAGACACTGATTCATGTGACTTTTGTCTGGGTGTGCTGTTTTTTACAGTTTGATACTAAAGTACCATGGGCCTTAAGTGACCATTTCATAATATAACCCATGGACCTGTCATTATCCTTAACTCAATGATGTGGTCCAAACTGCTCGTTTTCAGTGGTGATAGAGGACCATGATAGAGGACCTTCATGCATGAAAATTGAGTGAAAAAGTTGAGATGGTGTCGTGTCTGTGAAATCATGTATACTTTCAAATGTCACTATGGCTGTACTGTGTAGAGTTAGCACTCAACAAGAAATAGTTTGTCCCCATGGCAATTATTCATATTCAATATTCACAATAATTATCGATGTACTTTTCAATGAAGTGTGTTTTAATATTGTTTTAATATTGTAACTGTAAGTTTGAAATTCATATCGAACTACTTCTTATATAGATGCTGATGTACTTGTACATGCTGTGTTTGTTGTAGGTTTCATTTGTACAACAAAGTTATACATGAAATTATTCTAAATTGTGGATGTCTAAAATTATATACTACATTTCTGAACCCTTATTGTCGTTACATCCCACAGCAATCAAAAGATCAGAAGAAAGTTATCAAACTACAAGAGAAACAATTGAAGGAACTGGCAGGCAGAGTGGTAGGTTTAAATAAATTTCAGAGCATTTGATTTTCGTACATCGATGCCAACACAAAAAGAGCCACATACTCTAATTTAGTTGATTTCATGACAAGAATTAGATATTGCTGTATAGGATAGTATCAACCAGTGACTTGCATTTCTAAGTTTATTTGAGGTCAAAGTTGACGATTTATTGAACTTTAGAATGCAACTTAGAACAGAACTCTGTCATGGTTCCCTGAAAATACAATATTAGTTGTGTTGATCTGTCCACTAATCTTAGATATCTCTTGTTTCTTCAGAGATTATTCTCTTGTATTTACTGGTTTTCTGCCAACTAATATCATGCAGTACCCTATGCTATTTCATACCGGATCCAATATGTACTGAAACCGAATGCCCATTATTGATGTATTTTCAGGCCAAACCACCACCATCACCACCAATTGTCACTACTCATGAACCAAGCAGTGATGAAGAGAAACCACCTCTAGGTGAGACATTATATCCAGTTCATTTATTTTCTCAAATACCCACTCTAACATCTAAGGAACATATCCCTGCCAGTCAGTAAAGCAGGTACTGAGGAACCTAATAATGTATCTTATAAATTTAGAGGTGAGCAAAGTCTGCCTGACATACCTAGGACCAAAGTACACCCATTGGATGAACCCTTGTTGGATGGGTTTGTGTTCATGTGTTAGGATAGAGCGCAAAAGTATTCATTTCACCACTCAATTTTGATAGACTCCCAAGGTTTTCCATGGCAAAGTTGGACCTCAATACAACTAAATAGGGATGGAAGGGTCCATATAATTAGAAAGCCATAGATCTACTATGAAAAGCTGGAACTCAAACCACTGGATTTACTCACATATGTACATTATTAGCGTTGTAGGTATTAGGTAGTATCTGAATTGAAAGGGAACATGCAACAAATTACTTTCATTCATAACTAATAATGTAGGGTTTTTATGAATTTTTAAAGACACACAGAAAAAATGAGCTTTGTGGTTTATGTTGGTACTCTTTGCCTATGAAATTAAGAAATTCTCTTTTGATATTATCAAGTTATTATAAATTATGTGTGGCCTTGTTGATAATAAGCTCTTGATTGCTTTTTTATCCGTGCATATAGATTACATAACATATATGGCATTTGACATTTTATAAATCACCATTGTAATAAGTGTACATGTAACACATTTACACATCAGTATCTCCATGGTAAATTTGACAGAATGTTTGGATGCTTGTAATGTTAGCCAGTTTCTATTTTTGTAAATTTGTTCTGCCAGGCGGTCTAGCCTACACTTGTCATTGATCAAATGTGTATATTGTGTAATTTAATACTTTACAAACTAATTTTATATCAACATTTATTTTACATATTCATTTCATCAATTTTATCAATATGAATAATTCATTTACTTGAACTATTTATTTCTCGGCAAATGCTACCTTTTATATATGTTAATCTCTCCAACAACCGGGTATAGACAATGAGGCATACCAGTAGTACCAATATTGCAATTTTATACTGAACTTATGCGTATTACCTAATCCACCTAACTCTGACAAGGGAGACATGTTTTATTCTGGCTCATGCCTCAGTAAACTGTTCTCTGTAAGTTGTTTCAAGGTCAGATGCACCAATCACCAGCAGCCATCAGCTGTGATTTTGTTACATTAATCCTATTCACTATCAAATCTTTTCAGTGTTTCTCCTGTTCATGTCCTTGATCTCAGGCAGTGTGCATATCTGACACAGCCATGAACATTATTCATATTTTGCTGTCTTTATTATTTTTTGTCATCTTCATGTCATGCAAATGAGCCAGGAAATATCACATGCTATAAGCACCAATATGAAATCATGCAATATTTCTTCATTTGTTTCACTCTGCTAACCATCACAACCAATCAGAAGGTGATCTTGATGACACATCAGAACAGATTCAAGACGAGTCTATACTCTCATCTGAGAGTGAGGATGACCAAGGTACACACCAGACATCCCAGACTTGGATTCAATTCATTTATACTAAACTCCACAGCAATTGATTAAGTTTAATCAGGTCACTGCACCTACAATGTATCGGAAAAATCAAAGTGATTTAGTAAGAAAGAAATTTGGAGAAAGACATATAGAGACAGTACTGGACTCCTGCATATCAAATATATTCCATAAAAGTGGAGATAATTTGGTTATTATGATTTGAAAATATATGAAGTGAAGATCAAGTTTTAAAGTGTCATTTTATGTACATTCACATATATATTTGACACTTTAAAACTTGATCTTCACTTTGGACTTCTTTATTTTTTCTGCGGTAATTTTCAGAGAATACATCACTTGGTCACAAAGATTCTGTTAGAATTAAAGGAAAAGTCAGTGACTACATTCAAATCATGAATAGTCAAGTGATTTTCTCGATGATTCTTTCCATATATATTGTAGCTGCAGTGACCCTGTTGGTCAGAAACTAATTGGAATAATGTGAACATTTCAGATTGGGTTGTCATCAGTGGTTAACTGCCATCACCATGTTCATTTTGTCTGTATCAAATAGTTTTGTTACTAACCTTGGCAGATAAGGGGAATGGTGTGTTGGTGTGCCATAGTCTCATCATTGACATCATCATAATTCCGTAATTTCAGATTTCACATCATTTGCTGCCATAGAGGGCGCTGTGTTATTCCTTAGGCACTCACAGAGCCCTCTACAAAGGCAATGCTATAAACATTTGATACTAAGCTTGATAGATATTCATGAACCACTCTTATCATATCTGTTATTAACATTTACTGCACCAGCTGTTGAAATTGTAATTAATCAAATCACAGATAATGGTTGGTTACCAGAAGGAAAAAAAAGTATAAGAATTTTTAAATTGATAGATATTTGCATCTTCATAAATTTTACCCCAAATTGTCTCTGTCAGAAGTGTGTTTAAAAGTGTTCCTGTTCAAAAAGCCTTCATGGAGTAAATTTTTACTCCACTGAAAGACAAATCAATAGAAAAAGGAACATCATGAAAAAAATCAAAATTAGTATCAAAGTAAAGTTTTAATTACCATTTTTAACGCATCATGCTTGCTACTTGGATTGAGTGAAAGGTTTTCTTGAACAGCTTTGCCAACATGTAATTTCAGTCTTTTCCTAACTTGAAGTATCATTGTCAGACCTCTGACAGACAGAAAACAATATCTGTGTAATACTTGCATAAAATATCAGATTCTAAGTATAGTATCATGCCTAAGGCTAGGCCATGATTAGAAACACAGTTTGTTCTCTAGTATTGAGGTTAAGTATTTTATAATACATTTTGAGCTAAAATATCAACAGTAGCATTTTAAATTTTTTTCATCTTTTTAAATTATTGAACAATTGAATATAGCAATTAAAATATGGATAAAGCCGCAAATTCTAGCTGTAATATGGTAGCATATGGATCAAAGTCTGATTCATATTTCGATTCTACCATCCACATATAATATACACATTTCCCCACTAATCACTTTTCCCAGATCACTTCAGTTCATGTTTTTATTGAATACAAACATAAAATTCATTTTTATTTTCACATTAGTGATATGAATTATGTGTTTAAGTGGCTGCTGAGCGCAAAACAAATGAAGTATTAAAAACGGTGCGGTGTCATGAAAACTTTTGAGTCAATCCAAATAGCATTTCATGTTTCCATTAACCATTTCATTTCATTGTAGCAACCCCATGTAACGTCATTTTTCATGACTTTTTCATTTCATAGCAGCTGATGCATTACATTATGAAGCTAACTGTGATATATTTCTTTAATCTCCCTCCCCTTATAACGCTAACATGCCACATCAGATGATAGGATGGCAAGAACTGACACTAAGCTGGGTAATACGCTAGAAACTGTGGATGAAACCGCAGAGCTTTCTAGTCTTGATGATAATGATACTGAATTACCTAAAGCAGAGAAAGGTATACAGCATGGTGTACTAGCATGTTGTGCTGCAGTGATACATTGCATTACAGTCTCTTGTTTATTTGTCCGTCTTTGTTTTATAACACCTGTTTGCAGTGAGTTGTACACTAATGGACTTGGAGTTGACACTGTTTGTGGTTGTCCATTCTATCCGACTGTTAACAGTACCTTACACCTATTCACATCCAATGTTTGTATTGCTAATTGCTGACTCACAATCTATTTTCACTCCAACTCAATGATATTGATTAATTGATTGATTAATTGGCACTTTGACATTGAACTTCCACTCACAAGTGATACTCAAAATAGTTTCTTGTCTGTATTGCTTTAATACAATTAGAATCATTCAAAAACTTTCACTAAATTTGTCGAAGGCCTGAGTAACAACAGACCACAGAACATCCCTCAACAATGCTTGAAAAATAGGATTTTGTGAATTATCTGGACTTGATGAATTGTCAGTACAAAAGTTACAAAAGCCTTTTAAATCTTGCCACGTTTACAAGACATGGAATTTGCTTAAACATTAAAGATATGAAAATGTAATCAATATAATATGTATTAAACCTTAAAACACTAATTTGAAATGACAATTAATCACATATTAAACACTAAGTTACAATCAGTCACTTACTTACAACCAACACCTTTTCTATATATTCTTTTTCCTTTTTTCCTTTTTCTATTTTCTCTTATTTTCTTCTATTTCATAATTCTTTTCTTTTCAGCTTCCAAACTAACAAGTAATTTCTTCCACATGTGTAATGTTCCATTTTCAGGTGTTCATCACTGTCAATTACTGAATGTTTTCAAACAACTCTTATCCTCTTGGTGGTTATAAGGTGATTTCTAATGATAGTTCGTTAAGTTTCCTCTCAGGCTGAAATTAACATATCTACTCTGTTACAGATGTGTTATATTGTAATGTCATGTTATAGAATGCAGACTGTTTTGATTTCATAGTTGTGTTCATGATATCTCCACTCATGTATATTCATGACAAATCATAATTTATACCTCTGGTTTTCAGGCAGTGCCTGTTTGCCAACTATCCTATTATGCTTCATGTTGTCACTGTATCTTGAGTTTGTTACTGTTTTACAAATTCTGTGTATACTTACTCTTAAATACTCTGATGTTTTCTTTCTCCTGTCCTGTACATGATACAGAATACCGCACTCATTCGCAGTCACTGTAAGAGACCATTGTAAATGTATTGGATTGGAACCATTGCTATAAACCTTTCTGTTATCACTAACTAACAATTATAGTCCCTTTATTCATAATGATATGGTTTAAAAGCAAATCGCAACTTGGATAATCAAAATGTAAAGAAAACACCCAGAAATGAAGGATGTATGTGACTGAAGCTAAACTTGAAAGAGATGATTTCAGATACATCAAACATGTACATCAATGACCTTACAGTGGTTTTTAGTCAAATTTCAATTTGAAAGTTTTCATGACAAGCTCTCTATGATTTGATTGTCATCCCTTTACCTCTTTCAGACTTATTCTTTCCTTTCTCTTTACCTTTTCTGTTCATCAGATGGGCAATAAACTTAGTGGTTTATGTCCCATAGACATGACATCATCAGTGAATTCTTATGTACTCCACTGTATATATACTGACATCAGCTACTTTGCATATATAATGTATACATACCTTACACTTGTCCATTTTCTTCCATCTGACGGGGATGCCAACACAATACTATCTCTGTGAACAAACCCATCTCTGTGTTGACCAACATGCCTCGGTTGTATACAATCTAAGATGTTAACTGTTAACTGTCTGTACCATGCACAACTCTTGAGGTCACTGATCAGCTGTCACCCAGTTCATCATATTGTGTGTGTGTGTCAATCTAACTTCCCAGATCCCAATGTGATAGCTAGTCTGAAAGAAGAATTCAAAGAGCTGTTGGAGAAAAATCTGGAAAAGAGAGGCGTTGCCAGGGTAAGCAAACCAGCAGATAAATGTAAAATGAGTTTTCCCACAATCCAGAGTATCATGTGGGAATTAATCAGAAGGTAGAGGAAGGTAGAAACAAGTAGCGTAACATGTATTCATCTACCTGTGAATGCCTTACTTCACACACATGTTCACATACCCCAATATATACCATACACTGACAACAATATACACAGACATACATTGTGTATACCAGGGAATCAGCTTAATCAGGGTCATCTTCTCATCCCTCTTCTTTATTCATTCCTGCATGCCTTTGAAATGCTGAAAACTTGACAGCAGGCGCATAAATACTTACTGGAATAAAATAATATTTCCCTTGGATGAAAAATTCTTCCTTCAAAATTTAATCAGTGAAATTATATCAGTGAAATTTTAATCAGTAAATCTTCATTACATTTACAACGGTGTTAATGTTTGTCAATACGGGAAGTATGCCTTAATAGAATTTCACATATTTAACAGAATTCATAAGTTACGTAGCCATCAACATTTCTGTTGTACAGGGAAGCCAAGGAATATCCAATCAATCCTTCAATAACAAGATAGCTGTGTTGAAGAAAGAAAGGCAACAGCTGGCAAAGAAATATCCCCAATTTTACGACACACGGGACGAGTGCCGGAATGAAGTGGAAGCCAAGGCAAAGGAGAAAGCCAGAGGAATGAAGAGATCTCCTGGTATCAGCAGGACAGCCTCAGGTAAACAAAGGATAATGTTGTTCTCAGGTGTAAATGCAATAATATCAAAAGACTACCAGAGTCTCTCGCTGAACAAAACTGCTACTATTGCTTCAACACAGGTAATGAAAAGATCACAGGAACTTCAAGTGAAAACATACGGTTTGTGAGAAGTTTAATTTATTCAGAACATAGTTCAATATTCGTTGGCAAGTTAGGTGCTTTGTAGAGTTAAAACAGTGTGTGATTTTTTTAGCTTCACATTTAGGAATGCAATGGGTCCATGGAGCACACATAACATTGAAACTACGGTATTGTGGAAATCTCTGCCTTTTTCACCCATTGAGAAGTTTTTTAATGTCTGCCAAAGTTGACAGTTACAGTTGTTCACAGTGATTTTGATAAGAATGTGATTTTCAAATGTGAAAGCTGTCATAAAATACATATAGTCCATTGTAGAGGAGGAGTATTCGGCAGAATGTAGCAATTCTTTCCAGCTTCATGACCCCAGAACACCTCTAGACTTGTTTATTTGGCATGTTTGCATGAACAGACCACTGCCTGTGATGCCATGATCATATATGAAAGTGTCAACTTTTGCATTTTCATGATTTGCCGCATATTTATGTTCAAAACTTTCTCAATAAACCATATATTCAGTTATGGCACAATTTAATTTCCAATAAATAAGTATATGTTTATTACCCCAGCTTTATAGATGGATTAACAGTGTGGCATTCCTACTTGTGCAAACATATGATTTCTGTTCAAACGTCAAACCCTGGTGTGAGGCTAGACAGTGCTTACCAGTTCATTGAATGATAAAATGACAGTTCCCAAGCCATCAGAGATCTGACAGTTCTACTCTGTAAGGCTGCACTTCTATTTAGCATGTCTATTTAAAATTTTACTGTCGTTCCATCATTTCAGCTCCAGCAGCATCACCAGTTGAGGTGAAAGCTAGAAGTGCCAACATTGTGACAGTTGGTGGAAGTCGGAGCAAATCACTCGGAAGATCTCCCAGAAAGAAAAAGACAGATGGACGGCGAGGAGAATCCCCTATATACACACCTCCCCCTGTAGCACCTCGAAGTCCGGATAAAATTGGCACAATGTCTACATTATCAACAGGGTATGTTGGTGAAAATACAATTCACTATATTTTGTAAGCTCCTGGAACTAACATCATCAACAGTGCTATACAACAGAGTACGGTATGTGTTAAAGCTATGACTAGTCTATCATCAGACAACTTGTAACATTTTCTTGCATAAGGCTGTGGTATTAAATGAAGGAAGGTTGTTATTTGTGTGTTCATCTTTAAACTCTGATAGCTCCAGTATTGTCTAACAGATTTGTAAAGGCTTCTTGATAATTGTCTCAGCCCTGGTATCTTACGGCGCTGGCACTTCTCTTAACTTATTTATGATTTCAACATTTGTGAAAACAATATCAGGTTGAAGTAGTTTAGTTGTTGATGTACCGTCAATCTCCTCACATAAAATCCATATTACAAAAAAACAAAAAATGTCTGTGTGCCAGTTTTATCTTACAAGCATAAGCAGAACCCAGTTCTGAGCAGTAACGGTACACCTGTGTAGGTATAAACAACAAGTCTCCAAAACAAAAGATTCAGTTTGTACCCCTGCAGGTGTTAAGGAAGTACATGCCTGGAAAGTGAAAGACTTATACTTCAGCTCAAACCTTTCTCGGTTAAACTTTCAACCATTCTTTCACCAAGTCAGGAATAAAAATCAGGGGTCACCGTGCAAAGTTTGGTACTACAGAAAAAAATTACCTAACATTTACCGATATTTGATATTCAAAATGGCTTCCATAACTATGTTAACTCTTTTGGGGAAAATGAAATATTCAATTTTCAAAAAGCTAAGACAGTGGATATTTTTCTTACTGCAAGATCATAAAAATGAACCCCCACAAGGGGTAGATCAGAATAGAGTTGTAAACAATTGAGAGTCCAAATATCTGTCCCCAAGGTGCAAAGTAAAGATTAAAACCATCGGTCTCCAAACACGCGCATAGAGCATTTGTTACTGCCCCGGTGTGTTGGCGTACACCAAAACAATGGCTCCTACAGACATTATAAGTAAACACTCAAATGACATCATGGCACATACAGCTCCTGGGACACCACCACTTTCACTAGAGCTGAATCCGAGGAGGAGACTGAGACAGAGACGGAGACAGAGGAAGAAGAGGAGGAGACTGAGGAGGAAGAAGAAGAAGAGGAGGAGGAAGATGTTTCTGAGAACTGGGATTCCGATGAGGAGGAGAGTGAACTAAAACGTCTTGTTAGTTCAACTGAAGTAGATTCTGCAAAACCTACAGTTGCACCAGCCATGGTAAGTCTTGTGTATGCACTGTGACTATTGTATGCAAGTTACAGATGAATGCATTTTCACTCAAACAGAGAAATATACGACTTGGTTTTTCTCTGGTGAAAACAGCACATTTTGATTAATTTTCCAGAATTCTTCGTGCGACCCTAATGTACATATGAGAATGTAACATTTGATGTAAAATTAATATCCTGCTAGAACTTATGAAATGTGAACCGTTAGCCCAACCTTCAATGAGTCCATTTGAAAGATATAATATTTTCTTGGAGCGTGTATTTGGGAGTGTCCTACCAGAGCTTTCATGATTGTTGATTATCACCAGCTATGCAAAAACAAAAGAATAAGGCCAAAGGGGAAATTTTTCAATAAAATTGAAGGTAACCTACACTTAATCACAGCACATGTTCGCCTTGTGCATGATGGATAAAAGTGAGGGTTTTGATACTGTAGATTTATACAATAGACAGCTAGATCAATAAGTAGTTGGATTGATAGATATTCCTTTGGTGGTGGGACTTATTATTTTGTTGTGGACAGATGTGTCAAGACTCTAAGTTATGATAAAGCTAGTTAGAGACAGTGTTCTGGGTATACCATCCTTCCAAAGTTCACCATGAAAAATGCCAAAGTTTCATAATGTTGTTACTTGTCTAATTTTACAGCCCCTAATCTTTATCAAGTATTTGCCTGGAGCATGTTCTGTACTTCAAGTGTGCACCATGAGTGATGGCTGTGTTAACAAGGATATGAATTTAAAAACCTAACTCTTGCATGCCATTACACACTAACAAGTTTCCATTCAAGATCAGACAATGCACATTCATTGCATCTTACAAGTCTTGAGTTTATCAGTTACATCAAGTGGGCTGAGCAAATCTGGTAGTTTTAGGACGTGAAATGACCATTTTTCTATGGTCCATGGAATTTGTCTCTCCATTTGTCAGAAAGACCTTTGAATTTCAAATTGACTTGGGTCATAAAGAATGTACGCAGAGCTGTCAAGATGTAACTTGTAGAGCCAATGAATTTGCGTTCATGCTAACCAAAGTGACTGACAAATATGCATGCATTTGTAAACCCTGGGCCTGGGGTCTATAGCACTCCTGAAACACACTGAGCTAGTCTTCTTTGTGAAATAATTATGCATTCTCAGGGGGGCCCTTTCATGGCTTTACAAAGCAACTGTATCCCCTAGGGTTGTGTTGATTTGCAAGTGTACTTCATTCCTGTCCAAATATGTAACTGATATGCTCATCAAGACTCATGCAAAATATCACACAAGCAAATACTTGTTATTGCTAAATCCTGCAGCTTTTTAACCCCACTGTTTTCTGATTTGCGCTTAAAGCATTCATCTTTCCTAACCATTCCTGAGTATTCCCTGTTTTCCTTTGTTAATGAAGTATTAACCATCCAGTATTCTCCTTCATCCATAACGCTTGCCATGCAAATCAGCATCGGAAGGGACAGGACACTGAGTCCATCACCGATTTGAAACCAATCAGTGAAGTGGATGACCTCCAGTCGACAAATGAGGACAACAATGACAAAGTGAAAGAAGTTCCCAAAACTGTAGGCCATCACAAAGCTCTGATCAATTCCATGTGTTTATTCCATTACATGGTGTTAGTCATGACATGTCTCTGCTTGACCTTTTCACCCCAATTCCCTGTAAATAGGTCCACAATCCCAATTGATAACAATGCGTTTGGGACAAACCATTGTGGAAAAAGGGTAATAGGATAATGCTACTCAGTCATTCATCAATCCACAGAGTTATCTACAATACCAGTGTTAAATTTCCTGTGTTTTTCATCATTATTTTGGATCAAAGAAAATTACAATGTTGCTACCTTCTATTGTTATGTAGTTCATTCCCCCCACACTCATCATGACCTGAGTTCAATTAGTCTAGAACATTCCCAAGGTCACTGCCCTTGATGACCTCACAACCTTGAATTCAATTAGTCATGTTTGAATGTTCTGGAAAGTTGATTAGTTGTGTAAGGGAGATAATTTTAGAACAGTAATTAGCATGTCAATAAAAGTTCTAGATTGTTCTTACATGCCTTTATAAAAGGGACGTGCACAGCTTCCAGTCAGACTTTTGGGATCGTGTCTCTTGTGTGTTACTAAACTCCAGCAGTAGTCATTCTCAAGACTTTTCAAGACCTTCACTGTCAACGCTGGATTTATACTGTGGACTTTGTGCAGCTTCAAGCCTGCAAGCCAAAGGACTGTTCATTCATTCGACTGACTGTTACAACTCTGAGACTGGAGCTTTGCCGTCCCAGCTGAGATAAGTAGTCTGTACACTTTTAAAGCTTGTACTCTATCCCTGACTTAGCAATTAGTTTTATTTTGTAATAAATTCTGTTTAAACGTTATTTGCTGAGTTCACCCTTTTGTTCGTTTTCTCTGCACGTAACAAAATTGGGGGCTCGTCCGGGAGACGAATATTTTGAGCCGTTTGACAACATTTTGACAGCCTTTTCAAAACTACTGTATACTGTGAACTCAGCGAAATTTAATCATGGCGGAATTTAAACCAGACGAATTTATGGATGACCTTGATCAGGACACATTAATTCCCTCAGAAAAGACAACCTCATAACACTGGCCAATTTCCTTAAAGTAGAAGTCAAAAGATCTATGCGCAAGAGGGAAATACAGTACCGTATTGCCAAACATCTAGTTGATTTAGGCCAATTTGAGGAATCCACCCTGAAAGATTATGAGCCCGAGTCTACCTCTGAACTCAGAAAATTAGAATTAGAAATGCAGACAAATTTGGAGATCAAGAAACTAGAATTACAAATGAGAGAGAAAGAATTACAAATGGAAGAAAGACAGAGAGAAAAGGAGAGAGAATTGGAAGAACATCGACTACAGTTAGAAATGAGACGTTTAGAGCTTGGACAGTCAGGAAAATTCTTCCCTTCAGACAAGTTTGACATCACTAAGCATTTCAGGTTAGCTCCCCCTTTCCAAGAAAAGGATGTTGATAAATATTTCCTCCATTTTGAGAAAATTGCTCAGAGTCTGAATTGGCCTAAGGAGTCCTGGTCTATGCTTTTGCAGAGTGCTTTGGTGGGTAAAGCCAGAGAAATTTACATTCAGTTGTCAGTAGAGCAGGCTTCAGATTATGATTCTGTGAAGGAATTAATTCTCAAGGGTTATGAGTTGGTGCCTGAAGCTTACCGTCAGAAATTTAGGGATTGTGAGAAGGTGAAGGATCAAACTTATGTTGAATTTGCTCGAACAAAAGAACAACTGTTTGATCGTTGGTGCTCTTCTGAAAAGGTCAGTCAGAATTATGACAAATTACGACAACTTGTTTTGATTGAGGAATTTAAAAGGTGCATTCGGAGTGACATCAAGACGTTTATCAATGAACAAAAGGCAGATACATTAGAGGTTGCTGCACGTTTGGCCGATGATTATTCATTGACTCACAAATCTTCATTTCTCAGCAAACCATCCCAGTCCTTTTCTACAGAAACAATGCAGGTAAATTTAACTCCTCCTTTTCATCCAAGAATTTTTCAAAGGAGAGTAGAAAATCAAATGACAACAGTTCACAGAGTTCAAGTAACACTCCCACATCATCAGATCCCAAGTCTCAATCTCCTTCTGGCAAACAGTTTGGTACACTTTCTTGTAATTATTGTAAGAAAGACGGCCATTTAATGTCAGATTGTTTCAAATTGAAAAGAAAACGTGAAGGTCAAAGTGGTCAAAGTGGATCTAAGCCAACCGGCTTTATTTCTTCATCAACTCAATTAGAGTCTAATAATGTGTGCAACACATTTTCTGAGGTTAAACCCTCTCATCCCCAATTAATGAGGTCAAGGTCAATTCTTCTCAAGATAGCATTATGGGTATTTTCGAACCATTTATTCATGATGGTTTTATATCACTTTCTAGTGATTTTTCTTCCGCTACCCCTGTCAAAATTTTAAGAGATACCGGGGCTTCCCAGTCTCTTTTGTTGGCAGATACCCTGCCGTTTTCTGAAAAGTCATTTTCAGGTTCTAAAGTTCTTATTAAGGGGTAGATTGCGATGACTTTATTCCTGTTCCTCTCCATAATGTCTATTTGTCTTCGGACTTTGTTTCTGGACCTGTGACTTTAGGTATTAGGCCTTTTTTGCCTTTCGAAGGGATTCACCTTCTTCTTGGAAACGACCTTGCTGGGGACAAGGTCATTACTAATCCACTTGTGACTGATAATCCTAGTTTAGATCAGGATCCAGAGCCAATTGAACAAGAGATACCCGATTTATTTCCTTCATGTGCCATTACTCGAGCCATGTCAAAGAAAACTTCCGAGAATCAAAATACTCTCAAAAATAATGTCACAGATGTTGACTTAAATGACACCTTTCTCAGTCAGGTGTTTGACACGGATCATTCCGTTATCCCTCGTGGATTTGAAACTTCCAGTAAAACTTCTGCTGACCAAAGTCAGACATTTTCTAGATCAAATCTCATTGCAGAACAACACAAAGACCCAGATATTTTGTCTTTGTTTGACAGGGTAGATGATGAAGATAAAACTTCAGATAGCTCTGTTTCCTATTATACAAAATCTGGTATTCTCATGCGTAAATGGAGACCTCCAGATGTCTTGGTTGATGACGATTGGGCTATAAAACATCAAATTGTGGTTCCAAAGCCCTACCATGCTGAAATATTGCGCCTAGCCCATGAAACCCCCTGGGCTGGTCACTTAGGAGTCAGGAAAACTTATCATAAAATTCTCAGTCACTTTTATTGGCCTAATCTCAGGCAGGATGTAGCACATTCTGTAAAACTTGTCACACATGCCAAATGGTAGGAAAGCCAAATCAGACCATTCCAAAGGCCCCTTTACAGCCAATTCCTGCATTTCAAGAACCATTTAGTAGGATACTAATAGACTGTGTTGGGCCCCTACCAAAAACAAGATCAGGAAATGAGTACATGTTGACAATTATGTGTACATCAACTCGGTTCCCGAAGCCATACCACTGAGAAATATAAAGACAAAGACTATAGTGAGAGCTTTAGTCAAATTTTTCACTTTATTCGGCCTCCCTAAATGTGTCCAGTCCGATCAAGGCTCCAACTTTATGTCTGGAATTTTTCAACAAGTAATGGATCAGCTAGGCATTAAACAGTATAGGTCATCCGCCTATCATCCAGAAAGTCAGGGTGCTCTTGAGAGATTTCATCAAACTTTGAAAAACATGATTAGGACCTACTGTTTTGACACAGAGAAGCAGTGGGATGAAGGAATTCATTTTTTGCTCTTTGCTGTTAGAGAGTCAATTCAAGAGTCTCTTGGTTTAGCCCATTTGAGCTTGTATTTGGACATACAGTCCGTGGCCCACTTAAGCTCGTTAAAGAGAAATTCCTATCAGACGATGATGATTGTCTGAATATTTTGCAATATGTCTCAGATTTTCGTACAAAGCTCTCTAAAGCATGTGAATTAGCCAGAGAAAATCTTGAGTCATCTCAGCAGTCAATGAAAACCAAATATGATAAAACACCTCAAAACGGAAGTTTGAACCAGGTCAAAAAGTTCTTGTTCTACTTCCGGTTCCTGGCAAACCACTCCATGCTCGTTACTTTGGGCCATACCTACCGTAAAAAACCCGATCAATTCGACCAGAAAAAAATAATTACGATTTCAAAATCGTCGATTTATTAGGAAATTAAAACTGCCGAAATAATTTAGTGGTCGAATTAATTGGAACGACGAGGATGAAATTTACGCGAGACATGTTTGCCATGTTGAGACTGCTTCAAAGCATGGACTGTGGAATTTTTTGAGGTCGACAAATTAGGTAACAAAAAACCTCAAACACACCTGGGTGTCACATCAAAATCAACGTGGCCGCGATTACAGACGGAGCGATCTGTGACACTGCCACCGGCCGCTCGACGGACGACACGTAAGTTGACATCGTTTGCCAGCCCTTGGAAATATATAGTAACTCCCTGACAGGCAGATGAGATAGTCTAATGGCGTTTGATGCATTGAAAGTTTGTAAAAATAATAAAAAATGACATCACCGATCATAAGAAACGTGGTGTTGAAGATAATAGTTTTTAAGAGAAGACTATGATGACCATATTTCTGTAAGTATTGTCTAACTTTGGAAAACCAACATCTGTAGATTTACTTCAACCAACACTTTATATTTATTCTACTCTTATTATAAGATTAGTCGAATTTCTGGAAAGTAGGTGTACATTTTCGATGTCTGTGTATCGTCTATACCGAAGTCATATCCGAAACAGTATAATCAAATCGCGACAGCGTAAACCTCTCTCTCTCCCTCTCCGGTATTTCGATATTTTATATTGTCGACATTTATATATAAGTCTGAAGTTTCAGGTCACTGCTCAATGCAAGTAGTTGATGTCAATTTTCCGTATCGGGCATGGTCTCTATCGTCTCTCAAATCGTTAGTTTTTTCCTGTTATATTCGATATCAGAATCAAAACACAACGTGAACAATGCTGATAATATATTGCATATTTCGTATCGAAAACAGTAAAGTTCGTAACTGGTGACATGTCACGGCCTGGAGAAAGTGTATCACCATCGATCGAATGTCCGTGACGCTTTTGCTGCCAAATTGACATAAGACATATTGCACTGGGAACTTTGCGGTATGGCAATTATATGAATTTTGCCGTGAAGAAAAATCTGTGACTTTAAACTGGCCGTACAACTAACAGTAAACATGGCGGAGCAATGATACCGACTTCAGAGACTTCGATTTTTTTTTCATTGCGACCGCTGGTGAGAGCGAGTCGTCCGGTGGAATTTTTTCCCACTGGCTATTTGGCTTTGAATTTTCAATTGCCCTCATGTGCTAAAAACAAGACGGGCGTTCGCTGTGAATCAATAAGCCTTTTGAATATGAAAAATCGGACATCTGAACCTCAACTCGCAGCTTGAAAGTTGTTCTCCGAATCAGGACAGGGACATCGGTGAGGCCGGATATCACGTAGCTATGGAAACCGACGGCTCGTTCGTTGTGAGAAAGCATGCGATGTACGTCACATGCTCTCTTGGGCCTTGGAATTTCGCCGTATCGCCTCTACAGACTACACCGTCTATTACCTAACCATGCTAACAAACACACGATAGTTCAGTAACATATGTCTTCATTAATCTACCGATCATCGACCGTCGAACACTTCAAAAACAATGGTCGTGGTCACGGATTCAAGGACGTTCTCATGAAGACACTATCAATAAGTGGCGCGCAGAAATATTTTTACTGGTTTTAAGAACTTCTAAAATAACTTGTAATCTGTATATCTTCGCACATCGAACCGATATTGTATACCTATCACCTTCGAAGTTTATGTCTTTCACTGTAGAGTTCTTTTTATCCAAAACACATATCCAGAAGAGTCCCACAGAGCAGTCAAATGAAAGGATATTGCTTCAAACAAATGAAATTGCACGAAAGAATGAAAATCAACAGCACATCCTGGACGTGATTTAAAACAATAGCGCTTGTGAATAGGACTATTCTATTTGAGTAACGGGGATGGAAAGCACAGAACTGTAAAAGTACTGGAAAAACGTGCCATTTTTCTCGCAATTTTAGCAACTGTAACGACCCTTTATTCTTTACTAATACCTTTCCATAATTGAATTAAACTAGGTTTAGGGCTTATACACAAAGTGTACACTGATGTACAGAACTTTAAAAAAGTACTCTGCTGGGAACGAGCAGGGGTTTACACGCTAATGGGCGCAGTAAAACAATGGGCACGTCCATAGGTTCAAGGACGTTCACAGCGTAAAATTGCTTAGACTTGTTTTTAACATCTGGTCATCGGTGTACTGCTACCTGTGAATTGAAACGACAAGTGTAGGCCTATAGCTTTGAAATTTTATGGGAGAGAGACACCACGACTGAGATCGCTCGGCAGTAGCACAACAAACTATTCCGAATTGTGCGTCCGTGTTTAATACAGACATCTCTCGTAGGTGATTCTGGTTTCTCAATCGAATCAAAAGTCCAACATTTACAACATTGACATAAAATATGTCTGAAAACTTTTGTTTTATTCAACCAACTGATTCATCTCCTTTGATATCCCCTAAGCTACATGTAAACAGTCCGGAAAGACTGACATCGATGTCTCCCGGCCCCCATGCAGTATGGCCGTACGTGTCCAAATATTTCAGTGTTATACATTTTCTTGTCCTTCTCTTTCTTTCTGAGCCAGTGTCATTATTGTGAACACGGCTAATAAATAATAATAATATTTCTTCACCGTTTTGCAAATATCTCGTCAACCGGGCGCATGGGCAACGTCTTTGTACGTTGGTCAAAACTAATGACACTGTAGGTCAGGATATCACATCGGTCAAAGTAAGATTGAATAAGGAAGACGAAAATGCTTTCATCGATTGACAAAAATGAGAAGGAACGAGTCAGTAAATATCGAACCATAAAGGGGAGATCGAGACTGCTATCCCACATGATTAATCAACTGGGAACAAAATATATATTTCGATCGACAGACTTACACAACCAGAGACAGCATTTTATTCAGCTTTAAAATAAGTCACCGCCTTTCCTATAATAATACCCCGTTTGCGTTTCGATCTACTCTGCTCTGTCCCCAATCGGTATGGCTGTCCCCAATCGGTATGGCCGTCCGGGTTTCGCCTGCCGTCGGCGTACTGACTGATACATGGTTATTTCTTCAGGGATCTTTCATCGTTTGGCATAAAATACAGCATCTCTTTTGTGCACAAGGCAAATCAACGTTTAGAAGGAAAGTCACAGGAGGTTAGGATATTATATAGGTGAAATTAGAATGGAATATTGAAGATGAAAAGACTTATCGGTCGACAAAAATTGCCAGAAACCGAGAATTGAGATTGTCTATGATTTATTAATTGGGTACAAAAATATTCGATTGAGTCATTAAAACAGCCAGAAAGAGCAATTTCTTCAGCTTGAAAAAATAAGTCGTCGTCTTACTCTTTCCTTGACACTGTCCCCATTTGCGTTTGAAAATATTACTCTGTTCCCCGGGCTCTGTTCCCAGTCGGTAAGAACGCACGGCGCGGCGGCGGCGGCCGTACTTACTGACATCGATTTTTCCTCAGCAATTTTTTCAGCGTTCGCAAAAGATTTCGCAAACTCGTCCTTTTAGTGCACGGGGCACATCTGTCTATGTGTTTTAGGAACAAGCAACATGTGGTTTAGAACATAATATCTGTCCAATTAGGAAGGGATATTGATTCACACACAGAAAGAGTCTGTAAATTTCAATCGACACGGGATGGTAAGAATTCGGAAAAAGACAATAAGAAAGGGAGAAAGTAGGTAATTTATTCTTACTTTCTTCGATATTAAGGTGAGAAAATAGTGACAAAACCAGAGACTAGAGGGTTGGTACTTCACACACGCTGAAACTTCACGCAGATTCGAAAGAGGGCGACTGAGATCCAGCTCACTATAAATCACTGAGGTTTCATACTCAGCGAAAATAATCATGTGACCCAATGAAAACCAATCTGAAAGCCGTTTACAAAGCCCTTTGTTGTTCTCATTTCTGCCTTTTTGTCTGACCCGTGGTTCATCGTATTCGTAACGGTGGTTTTCGATGTCTTGAAATATCGTTCATTCACCAACTGAAGGAAGTTTTTGAAGGGTAATTCGGTCGAATTAATAGAGATCGAGAAAGTCCAAATTTTAGTCGGTGGTCGATTTGAAAGGGCCCAAATAAAAATTATGTTTGGTGAAAAAAATAGGGTGGTCGAATTAATAGGGTGGTCGAATTGATCGGGTTTTTACGGTAATTGATAAGAAATTGAGTGATTTAAATTACATCATAATAACACCTGACAGGCGAAAACAAAAACAGCTATGTCACATAAATATGCTTAAGCCATATTTGGATAGGGATAATCCTACTATAACTCAGCCTGTCAGTGCAGTCAGTTCAAACCATTATGAAGATAGTGATACTGAAACTGACTTGAGTGAAAATACTCTAAACTCAAAGCTGGGCTCGGTCAAGCTTCAGAACTCAGAAATCCTGGAGAAGCTGGAGTCTACAAAGTTGGCACACCTCCAGCCAGAACAACAACAACAGGTGAAAGAACTGCTCCATGAATATAAACACCTGTTTCAAGATGTTCCAACGAGGACAAACGTCATCTATCACGACGTTGATGTTGGGGACAGTAAGCCTGTAAAACAACATCCATACAGACTGAATCCAACAAAAGCAAAATATCTCCAGGAAGAAGTCAAATACCTGCTGGACAATGACTTTATTGAACCCAGTAAAAGTAACTGGAGTTCGCCGTGCATACTTGTTCCCAAATCAGACCAGTTATCGTATGTGCACGGACTTTAGGAAGGTCAACACTTTAACAAAGACAGACACTTTCCCAATCCCGAGGATTGATGACTGCATCGACCGAGTGGGAAAAGCCAAGTATGTGACGAAATTTGACCTACTGAAGGGATTTTGGCAAGTCCCTCTGACGGATCGTGCTCGTGAAATATCCGCCTTTGTTACACCAGACGGATTATTCCAGTACAAGGTGATGCCATTCGGAATGAAGAACTCTCCGGCAACGTTCCAACGGATGATCAACGACGTCATATCCGGCTAGACGGATGTGCAGCTTACGTTGACGACGTCGTCCTGTATAGTGACACCTGGGAGGAACACATCAAGCTCATGCGGAAGTTCTTTGAGAGACTGAGCAAAGCAATGTTGACTGTCAACCTTGCCAAATCTGAGTTTGGTTGGGCAAGGGTAACTTACCTCGGACATACTGTAGGACAGGGTGAGGTAAAACCTGTTGATGCCAAAATCAGTGCCATTTCAAGTTTTCCCATACCAAACTGCAAACGACAACTGATGCGCTTTCTCGGTATGGCTGGTTACTACAGAAAATTCTGTCCAAATTTCTCCACAATTACTGAGCCTTTGACTAACTTACTTAAAAAGAAAGTAAAGTTTGTTTGGTCAGAGCAATGCCAACAGGCATTTGATACACTTAAAGCCATACTGCAAAGTGCCCCAGTGTTGTCTGCACCAGATTTCATTTTGCCATTCAAATTAGCTGTAGATGCTAGTGATACGGCTGCTGGTGCTGTTTTATTGCAAGAGGATAGTCATGGTATAGATCATCCTGTTTGCTATTTTTCACGCAAATTTAACAAATCCCAGAGAAACTACTCTACAATTGAAAAAGAGTGTTTATCTTTGATATTAGCTTTACAGCATTTTGAAGTTTATGTTACTTCTTCAAATCAGCCAATAGTGGTTTATATGATCACAACCCTCTTGTTTTTCTGCAGAAATTTAAAGGCAAATATCAGAGATTGCTAAATGGAGTTTAATGTTACAGGAGTTTAATCTTGACATTAGACATATCAAAGGCAGAGACAATTTAATTGCAGACTGTCTCTCTCGTATTTAGAGTTTATTGTTGTTCACTTTCAAGAAATTTTATTGTTGTTCACTTTCAAGAAACTTTACTTTAGAGTAAAACAAAATTTGAGTACTTAAATCCTTTTCAAGATTCATTTGTAAAAGAAAGATTTTTCTTTGAAAAATTTTCTTTTTTTGAAGAGGGGGTGTGTTATGTAGTTCATTCCCCCCACACTCATCATGACCTGAGTTCAATTAGTCTAGAACATTCCAAGGTCACTGCCCTGATGACCTCACAACCTGAATTCAATTAGTCATGTTTGGAATGTTCTGGAAAGTTGATTAGTTGTGTAAGGGAGATAATTTTAGAACAGTAATTAGCATGTCAATAAAAGTTCTAGATTGTTCTTACATGCCTTTATAAAAGGGACGTGCACAGCTTCCAGTCAGACTTTTGGGATCGTGTCTCTTGTGTGTTACTAAACTCCAGCAGTAGTCATTCTCAAGACTTTTCAAGACCTTCACTGTCAACGCTGGATTTATACTGTGGACTTTGTGCAGCTTCAAGCCTGCAAGCCAAAGGACTGTTCATTCATTCGACTGACTGTTACAACTCTGAGACTGGAGCTTTGCCGTCCCAGCTGAGATAAGTAGTCTGTACACTTTAAAGCTTGTACTCTATCCCTGACTTAGCAATTAGTTTTATTTTTGTAATAAATTCTGTTTAAACGTTATTTGCTGAGTTCACCCTTTTGTTCGTTTCTCTGCACGTAACACTATACTATCTTCAAGGAAATCATTCAAACATACTGAACACTGGTATATTGAAAATGTTGGTTTTGCTTTAAGAGAGTTGGTGTGTCTCTGCTGTGGTATTCAGCATATTTATTCTAAGATGTTGAGGGAGTTTATGCTTGTCTTTAAAACTTAACAGCCAAAAGTCTCCAGCAAATTAGGGAGTAAATGTTTTACTAAATCCCTCAGCTAAATTGTCAGTAAACTTACGATTGGACAAAGTCAGGTAAATTTTAGAAAGGGTTCAGTATTGATGAAATTCTTTTGCTACATAATACTCTACATTTGATCAAATTTTTAGGATAAATTTTCATTATTGTAGAAGCAATCTCATGTTTTGTTTTCTCAGAGACAATAATTGTATTGCTATTCCCAAACAAGTCCCTGCTCATTGACTGATTTTTTCCCTCAACTTTAATTCTCATATATTACCAATTTTGTAGTGATTTTTTTCTGCCAATGTTATTTCGTCTGTCGTCTGTTCAGAATAGGTGCCTGGATATTGCTATTCTTGTGAAACAAAACTGTTTTGTGTCAATGAGCTTTGTTCCGATTCTGTCGATGTTCATGTTTTCACCACCAATGTCTCTGCCATGCTAAGTAAGAAGGATGTACATTATTGTCATTTGATTGCTGTTAGATTTTATTGTAGTGTGGTCTTTCACTGAATGATACCTAATGTGAGCTAGCAGTATTTATTTCCCATTCCCAGCAGAGAATGTCATACTAACACCTTGATGGAATTAAGTGACAGAATTATGTTTTGAAGTCATGCTTTATCCCTCCTGTTGTCTTTAACAAGTGCTTTTTTCCCTGCTGTCTTCTCCATCTTATTTAACATGTGCATCTATATACCGTATAGATAAGTAGTTCTCAGTGCTGTGCTGCACAGAATTTCATGTCATATCATGTCAGTAATAACTATCACTTTGCAGCCAAGCTAATCATTTGCCTCCTTACAAGGTAAATACCATGCTACAAAATATATGCAAAGCTTCCAGAAATTGCAAGTTTTGAAGAGTTTGTAAGATACGCTTGTTTATGGATACAAAAATCTGTATGCAAGTACAGGACCCGTGGTGAACAGTGTCTCAGAATATCTGTGATATGTAATCTAATTTATTATTTATTGAGGTAGACTAGTTCAATTTCAACATTCAGTGGATGGCTTGATGTTGAATTTTGATGTGAAAGAAATTGTCAGAGTATAACTTGTTCACCCCAATATCCACTACACAGGTCCACAATCACCATTGATAACAATGGGTTTGGACCGAACCATTGCGGCAAAAGGGCTAAAGAATTAATCTTGTAAATTTATTCACCAGGGTTCATCAGTAAAGGAGAGAGCCAGGGATATAGAGAGGCAGTTGTCATGG
Source organism: Ptychodera flava (assembly GCF_041260155.1). Taxonomy (NCBI): domain Eukaryota; kingdom Metazoa; phylum Hemichordata; class Enteropneusta; family Ptychoderidae; genus Ptychodera; species Ptychodera flava. The sequence continues at coordinate 38,186,871 of NC_091946.1, read as the reverse complement.
AGGGGTGGGCAGAAACCTACGGGTGGTATAGATGTTGGTGGGTCACTAACGCAGCCAGGTGACAGGCTTGGCGACCAGAGTCAGGGTTCTCCTACACCCAGAATACCTGTAAGTAGCATGCTGTTGGTGTCAACATCTGTGTGGGAAGTTCTCTCTGTGTTCTCAAAGCATGCTGTCTTAGTTCTGTGTCTCTGTAAATCGTCAAATGCTCTCAGCTGTTAGAATGTGTTTGCCCTGATGCAGTGTTTATGCTAATGCAATCCCAGAATGCAAGAAGCTTTCGCCATTTTAAATCTCTAATTTCACCAGCAGTATGACACCAAAAAGTACGTTGAGCATTTTACATTTCTGACTAAGTTAAATAGTCATGTGACAGTGCAAGCCATCCCAATGACCAATTACCAAATAAGAACTATACCACTGTAGTTTTTGAAGTTTTCCTAAATTTTGTCTCAAAAAGTCTACACTGTGGAATTTCAAAACCGGATATCTATCTACTTTGCATGTCTCTTTGCTGGCTGATGTCAAAAGGCAGGCTGGTACGGCTGCACAAAACAGTTGCATTCTCGGTAACACCACAGCACACAAAAGAAAACACTATTTATGCCTTTGTATTGTATCTGTCTGTTCCTGCAAAGCTGCAATCAATTTGCAAAACTTATCTGTTGCCTTTCACTAGTGACATTAAAACAGCTGTTGTGTACACCTTTTCACAGTGTTCTCATTAAGGCTTTTATGCTAGGGAGATGTCCCAACCTTGCCCCGTCCCCTCCATTTTCCGATTTTCCCTTAATGGTCCCACCTGACCACAGACAATCATTGTCCTCTATTGAGGTAGGGTTTTAGACCTTTTAGTCTCCGCCTTGCAAAATGAACTTTTTCATGAAATATAAGAACTTGGCTCAAAATCTGCTCTAAGAAAATCTGAAGATCATGAAAGCTTATTACAAAAGCTCATGACCACTGTCTGGTGGTAGTTTTTCCCAGGTTTTAATTTTCAGAAACATAGTGCACTGCCTTCATTTGATTATCCACAGTGCTTCCATTGGTCCTATAGCACTGTGTACAGAAACATAGGGAACGGATGTGAAAGAACCTTGCCTTTCACACCAACAGTGTAAAATGCTCTGTAAAGGTCCAATCCAAAGACTTTGGTTGCAGAGTTTGAATTTAATATCATAATTTCTAGGATGTTACGTCCTAGAAATTATGTACCTCCACTGCTAATTTCTAAATTCAAAATTGTACTTTTCACATATCAACCAATATCTTTTTGCTGAATTCAATTGTGCGATGAATTGTTTGCATTTTAAAAAGCCAAGATAGTCAACTAACACTGAAATTCAAAATAGCTGCCATCCCTGTGTTTACTCTGTGGGGAAAAACGAAAAAAAAAATTGTTTTCGCAAAAATGAAATTGTGGAAAGTTTATTTACTCCTCAAGCTTCAAAATGAGCCAGCTCAAGTAATAGACTTGAAAAGAACAAGTATTTGTAAATATTTGGATGTTCAAGGATCTGTCCAAAGGTACATCTGCCTAAAATGAGCCAATGTTGTCAAGGAATCTCAAAAGCCCTTACAGAGAACACTCTCTATCTATCTGTCAAGTCCAGTCTTTCCGAAAATTCTACAATAAGCAATCTTGTTTGCATGATGTGTAATTCTGAAGCTGCATGTTTCCTATAATTGCATGACTGTACATCATGTAGATTTGTTTGACAATATTCTGTAAATATACTTGTCAGATCCATGTCCATATGTTAAGAACCTCTCCACATTGGTTATTTTGTACTGTCCCATCTCCAGTCTGACAACTGTCTTTCTACCTGTTATGATTGTTCCGTCCTGTTTAAATATATAATATGTGTTAATGATAGTTATCATTCAATATAAATCTATAAATCTACCTACCGGTACTCAGTAATTAAGACGTGTAAAGGTACTGTATAATAAGCCATATCTATGTTTGTTTGTGTGTGTGTATATATATATATATATATATATATATATATATATATATATATATATATATATATATATATATATATATATATATATATATATATATATATATATGTCTTTATCTATCTATATATCTATATATAGATATAGATATATAGATATATAGATAGATAGATAGATAGATAGATAGATAGAATAAAGACAAACTGGGGCATTTATTATGCATACACAAACATGTTATGTTTTGAGCGAGGCAAAAATATGCAAATCATGTGCAATTTTTTTTATCTCTATCAATGCAAAATTTGCTTTCATTTGACCAAAACAATTAGATTTCAAACCTTGCTTTATGCATAAAATATTCTTCAATCAACAATTTTCGTGAATGCGTCTTACTGCCTAAGAAATCTGCCAGTGAATTTGGTGTATGGCTGTGTTCAGCACCAAAACAAGTCACCAAACTCAGATGTATCAGAAACATAAGTCAAATAACTTGCCATTGTGTTTAAGTGGACAGGTTCCACCCTTGCATGTAGGATTCATTCTTACATTAAAACAGACAGCAACTTGTAGCCAAATGAATGCAAATAGTTCTAAAATGTCACCAGCCTACTTACAACTTATCTTGTAAATTATTTCAAGATCATCCAGTAAGTTGTACACGTTGCCAGTACAACCACAGAGATAATTATTACAATCAATGGTAGGCAGTAGCTAATAGGTAGTAGTGGCATTCATCAGAGAAAAATCTTACTGCTCACCTATTTTACCATCTTAATTTCCACATAGTTCTGTAAAATAGCATCTTAAAAAATCATACTGAACAAATGCAAGGTTTACGAAAACATATTTGTGAATTCATGAAACTACCTGTAGGAAGTTTCTGGAGTCAGACTTTAGTGTTAGATTTTTACCCTGAGCCACATAATGATTATTGTCTTTGTAATGATTTTACGGCTGATACATGTATTTTTGTAAAAATAAGGCACAAAAAGAAGTGAAATGAATGTTTCAGTAGAAATTAAAATGTGAATCAAAAAGCAATTATAATATAGGACAAAGATTAAATGATCGATACAGGCCAACCCTATTGCACATCTCCTAGGCAGTAATATAACATTGTTTATAAGTAACAAGTTTTATGTCAGTGTGTCATATTTACTTATCATTTCTTTGTCTTTCCTTCCAAACAAGACAATGATGGATGCAGATGAAGACAGTGATTTCTCCATTTCCTCCATTGATGAAATGTCATCAGCTGCATCAAAGCCTGTGGCAGCGTAAGTAAATTTAAACTTTTTCAAAATGGAGACATGCTAGTACAGATTCTATCGCTTTCTCAGGATACAACATTCCACTCAGATTATTGGTTTATCAGCTAAAAAATATAGTGGAAGAGCTCTGTTGTAAGATCAAAGATATGAGCCACCATGTGGTAAAGCAACCCTCTTCCTTTGTTTTCACATTTTGGTCTGTCAAATGTGTATTTGTTCATGACATTCTGACAAAAAACAAGTTGTCAGCAACAATGTGTAACATATTTTGTGCACAAACCTCGATCAAAGTCAGTTTGATGTAGAGTATATAGTAATTTCAACACAATGTCTGAAAGCTGTGAACTAGTTCGCTATTTTTTTCCAAGACTCCATTCATGTAGTGCATACATATGGAATTGTGTCACTGATGCAATCATGCAAAACTGTCTTAGCGAAGAAAGTAGTTTTGATCATTGCACAGAATTATTAGTGATGCACATAGATGTTACAATGCTAGCATATGCTGATACAGTTGAAACTCAGGGATTTGACAAAGTCAAGTCTTTCACACATTGCCTCAGGATGAGGCTTATCAATCTTCACTGTGTGTTTGAACCTACTTGTGTATAAATGGTAGAAATTGTCACTGTGCTATACACACTAGGGTGACAAGGAAAAAAAGAGAGAAATGAGAAAAAAGTGAGATCATTCCATATGCCACTACGGCTTCCGGAGAATATTGCCAACAGTCACAGCATTATACTTGCAAAGTGATGTTATTTTGCTGGTTATTTAAGCAATAAAGCACACCCAGCGATGGTATCCCACAAGATTTTGACCAGTTGACGACATATATACACAAGTGATAGCGAGTGCATATATGAAGTGAAATGGTCAAAATCCAGTGGTATACCATCATTGAATGCGATTTATTGATAATATATCATAACACTATATTGAAATTCTGGCATTGAATGTCATAAAAAACAATTTTTGCTCTTGCTGAGAGTGCGCACGTGTGCCAGCCTTGGTATTTCACGAATATACCACAGTTCCTTTTGCGTCTGGACCTATCAGATCGCTGTATTTGCGCCATCAATATACTTGTATGATGTAATAACTATTACACATGTGTGGGGGAACATTACTGTTGCTATTTAGTATCCTTAGAGTGTTTGTGTTTTGTTCACATGTACCCATGCTGTCACTCTGTTTACATGGCTGTGTTATACATTGTCTTTGTTATATGAGAAACTGGGTATCATAATATTGTCTTCATTTCTGCATATGGAAAGTGGTGCATTCATTTCACAAAGAGAGCAGAAAAAGGGAAAGGGGTATAGACACTGGCTTTTATCTATTTGGCTGTGTCGGTTAAATGGTGCATCTTGTTCTACAAATAAGCAAATTGCTATGTTCATTTAGCAAGCAGCCTGCAGTTATCCAATAGACAATAGCCTTTTTAAAGTAAACTCTTGTGTATCTTCAAATCTAGTTAACAGGAAAAGGCTGAATTGTTTGCATGTATTAAACCATCCAAAATAAAAACTTGGCCAAAATCTCTAGCTCGATGATGAAGTGCATCTTCCTCAAGTTGCTTCATTTGTATGTTTTATCACCAAGTGCTATTAACTGTTATCTCCTCACCGGAGAAAATGACCAAATGTACCCTGTCTTAATGCGTCACACACTAAAAAGTGTCTGACTCTGTAAATAATGTAATAAATGTTGTTATGTATATACTGCCCTCTATAGGTGGCCTGTGTGGACATGTCCCACATCTCAGCATACACACACACATATCTAACAATCACTTGTGCTTGTTTGGTGTCACTAATATGGCTTTACCTTAACATAGAGTGACTTGCATGTGTTTATCATAGTTCATCTTGATAGTTCATCTTCACCCAATCAGATCATTCAAAATTTCTGTGATTTCATGAGGCCATTCAAGAAGTAATGCTTGATGTCACATTTTTGACAACGTTGAAACTTGTCAAAAATTTGGAGTTTGTCAGAGTATAACAAAGAGACTGTGAAATAAAACTTTGTAAACCAAACCGTCATTTTGCTTTGATACAATCACAGTTCTTTGCTGTACTTAACAATACTGTAAATTTGTTTACCTTTTGTTTAAATATAAAGAGAAGTTTATAGAGAATATTTTCTTGTCTGGCCTAACTTTTACCACATGTTTGTATACCATGTGTAATTTTCATGTTGTAACATCGTCATTTGTATGATGTGTGGTTTATTTTTTGCAGATTAAAAACTTCTTAGAGTTGAGTGCTTTGGTATGATTTTAGCGTAGAGAATCTGTTAACAACTTAAGTTTCCAATTTTCACTAACCATACCATCAACTGCTGTAGTATTGTAGTGTTGGGGTTGAAAAGTGCAACTTGAAATTGATGGATGGCAGACCTTGTCATGATGAAAGTACAGAGTTCAAATGATGAAGTTTTACTTTTAATTGTTTTTTCCAATCCAAGAAACAGCAGTTGTTTCGATCTTGAAAATATACCGGTTCATACACATTCAAATTTGATTCAAACCACATCAGCAGGTTCAAGTAGATGGAAAAACAGACTCACATGAACTGTTGATTTAGTCTCATAAAGTTTCTATTTTTCACTTAATGTTATGACTCTATGTTGCAAGTCTTGTTGACAAAAAAGTACCGATTGAGAATATAATAAATGAGTAATAGATTGCAAAGTATACTCATATACTTTAAGGTGGCATCTTATTTTATAAACTGACTGATTACATACTTTTCCTGTCACTCTACTCATGTAGAGAAAATTTATTGAAGTCTCTGAAATAAGGTGCTTGAGTAAATTATGAACTTTCACCAGTAACATTTATGAATTTTTTTGTCTAAAAGAGCTTAATTGCAGTCCTTTGCATGATATGTAGAAGGAAACCTCCATACCAGATGTATGCCATAATTTGCTCTGGTTAATTATTCTTTTGCTTCATATCATGAAATTTTTTAGGTTTCTTGAAGCCATGCATGTGAACTGGCCATGTGAACTGATATAAGTTTTCTAAATGCTTGATCTGTTTTGAACACAAAATGATTGTTTTGATCAAAATCAACCATTTTTGCTATCATTTCTAATATCCAGTGATTGTGACAAAAATACTCGAAAACTACGACAGTTAGTACCTTAATGACACTAAACATTCAATTCTATTTGGTTCAAAACTTGTCAGGTAAAATATGTGAAATCTTGGAATATGTATGTTCATTTTGAATGAAATAATTTGGACCTGTACACTTCATCCAGCCATGTATAATTTCTAAGTTGCACTGCAAACACCCCAATACCTTTGAACTGCAGCTAAAATAAAGTGTGTATATCTCTCGCTGTCTTTGTTTTGCTGCAGTTCTAACATGCAGCCATCACCAGCTGCTAGGCAGCGCACTGTTTCTGAAACCGATTCCTCTAACACCTATGGTACTAGTATGTGGGGATCTTCACACAAAGGTAGGACACCACTACAGCACCGAAATCACATCTCTCTTCCAACACCCCGCCATCTAATGTCACATCAAAATGTAATATTCTATGAACGAGTGAGATTTCACAAAATACACTGCTGCTATAGTTATTGAACTGCTACACTCACCATGGATTTTGTAAAGTTTATCTTTAAGTTGCAAAGTACGGGTGATAGAACACGGCACCTACCAGCGTACTCACAGCTTAGAGTCTTCAGAGATAAAGATGAAACACACATGGCTATAAATAAATTTGCCTGTACACACAAACCAGACACTAGTATTGCTCCTCTCTGTAGTGCAGACACTACCTTAGATGTTTTACAGAGTATATAACATTGAAGAACATCATAAATTTTCCTTTGCAGAAACTTCACATGACATCTGCTGTGCATGAGTATGTTGTGATTATTGCATGACATGTTGTAGCTTACTTTAGGTACTGTGTACCAGTGTGTTTGTGGATTGCCAATTTCATAATTTAGAATTATCAATATGCCATCCACAAAGAATTTATTATGAAATGACAGTTGTACATGCACACATGTATTTTCAACTGGGGTGTGAGTGTATGTTTAAGACATTCTGAAATGACAACAGCAACATAATATGTCCTGATGTATTGTGTAATGGAGAGGAAGTCTGTGTTGCAGCTGGTGGTAATACCAGTGACAAATTACAGCCAGTCAGCTTGCTTTGTTTTGATTGTATCCCTTTTGCAGGGCAGTTTTACTTAAAATTTAATACAACACCCAAATGTAACTACAAGTACATAAATTGAAATTACAAGGTGACAGATAGTATGTTATTTCTTATTACTTGGTGGCGCTCAATGATTCCTAGCTGGTTTTAAAGTCGTCAGGAATTTGTACAGGTAGTTGTGTTCAATGAAATGAATATCACTAATTACCTGCACACCTAACCAAGGCAATTATTCAACTATTTGTTGTCATAGCTATGATAAAACAAGACTCTTTCGCCAAAGTTGCATTATGACCAAATATTTTGCAGTTTAACTCCTCATCACAACACATGGACACATGTTGTCAATGAAAGTGTAAAGTGTTTCTCATACTTCTGAAGAAAACTTAACTATCTGCGCCAAAGGTGTGTTTTACCTTGAAGGACACTCTTGGCTGACTAATTTCACCTTCCGACTATAGAAAGTTTAAACTAACACTTTCATTTGTGTGTTGTCATCGTTCACAGGCCCCGCTCCGTCAAAGGAGGCTGGTAGAGGAACTCCAGGAACACAGGGTACAGTGTCAGTGACAGACTGGGATGATGATGATGATTTAGATCTGGATGAAATCACCACATGATGAATGTCATCTATCTTTATGTAACTTAGCATTTTATTCTGTAAATTGACAATAGCTGTAATTTTTTGATATATTTTTCTCTGACTCTTGTCCTCACTTAGCAAAAGCAGTGTTCGTGTTTAAACCTCCTGAAGCATGTTGAAGACCAATCGTTAAACAGTACGTGGTTCTGCAGATACAGAAAATAAGAATTTGTACAAAAAAAGGGTGTGTGTCAGGCCATTTACCAGTAATTGTTCTTGTATAGTTTTAGATAATTTTTTTGGCCATTTCATTATATCACTCAGTGTTATGTCACTATTTTAGACATTCACCAATTTACCAAAATCAGATGGCAGACTAAACATTGAGATTGTCATTTCTGCCTGTATATGCTCTGTATCTTGTTGTAAAGTAATTTAAATCGCCAATCTTGTGTTCATGTTGATTTCAAAAACACTACAAAATGCAGTTAACTATTGAACACCTTGCAGTCTTAATGTCTACCACAAGTGCCACAGTGTCATAACAATAGATTTAAAATATCACTTTTGTTCTCATGGTAACATTAATTTTTCCTGCCTTGTAATGAATTACCAGTGAGCATAATCAATTTTCCAAGTGCCCTAATGATTAACCCAATGTGACTTTGGTGGGACAGATATATACTGGGTTCATGCTATCCCATTGTACAAGATGTATAAATTCTAGGTTCACCCTATACCATATTGAAATTGTTCTCTATCCTGTGGGGTATCTTTCTATTTATTACTATTATGAATGCCCCCCCCCCCTCTCCAAGACAAGCAGGATATGAAAATTTAAAAAACTGTTTCTCAAATGTGCCAAGGCTGTGCAGAGAATAAACCAGTCAATATTGTTCTTGTATAAAGCTTAGTCTACGCTCACTGTTTCAAAGATAGTGAATTTTACCAAAATGTGGTTCCAGTAGGGTAAAGTCATGGCATAAATTGTTCATGCAGAGTCTGTCTTCCATGCAGGGTTAGTTAATTGTTTGTACTGTGAGTTGCAGAGTATAGTTTGTGGAATGCTTCCAAAATTCAGTTTTCAAATACTTCAATGTGCTGCTTTAGTCCAGGTCTTCCCAAATGGTGCATCACTTGTGATATCGGATTGGCATTTTTTATTGAATTCTGAGGCAGGACCACTGTATACTGCGTATAATTTTGATCTTATGTGTACATAGATTTATATAGCTATGTACTGACTAGGGCTTCCATCAGGACACTTCAACCCTCTCACTCCATTTCACTGTGTATACCGGTATGGTAGATCAACCCACCAATCCCATTGAAAACAGCAGGGATGTACTGAAGTCTGATGGTGAAAGGGTTACATTTTGATATCCAAATTGTAACATATGATATCAACTTGTAACATTGTATTATCAAATCATAATCGGTCAATTCAGCTTTTGGACTGAGTAAAACTGAATTGATGAGTTTTATAACTAATGTAAGCTCTCCTATGAAGATAAACAATGTTTTTTTATAAGGGACTCAAAATTCTTTAGTCTGTGACAGTTTTACAACAAATCAATTCTACTGTCAACAAAGTGTTTGCACAAGTTTTATGTACTGCAAATGTAAGCTGTTAATGTATTTTATAAATTGCTTATACACTGGGCCCTTTTGAGCAGCTCTGAGATGTGTGTTACATTTAATATCTTGCCAGATTATATCATCACCACACAGTACCACTACATGGGTTTGATGATTAGATTTTTAAATTATTTTTAAACTGTTGCTTGCTTTAATCCTGTCTGAAGTCTCTGTCCAATAGATTTATCCGTCCAGAGCAATGCACTCTGAAGGTAACCGTCCTAGAGTCTTATGTGAATATTTTTTCGTTTATTTTACACACTGTCATTACTATGGTGCTCTCCCACAATCCATTTCCAACTTCAATGGCTGTAGCAAGGCTGATTATTTTTTCCAACACTGAACACTATTACAGTGTTTTGGGGATATGTGTTATAGATGCCTCCAATTTTCATGTAACAAACATTGATGCTAATTTGTTTCAAGAAGTTTACCAAGTGAGTACTACTGTGTGCCAAAAATATTGAAACTGCATGAGGTACATCTGTCATTGTCTACCTATAATGAGTGGCTGTTATATACATATGGACTTAACCAATGCTGAGACAGATTCATAGAAAAGCAAAGTGAAATATTTCAGAAATATGACACAGCTTTTACATCTTCTCATTGTCTGGAAATTGAGATTTGGGAAAATCAACTCAGAGAAAGAGTATAGTATGGGAGGTAGCGTAGTACATGGAAATGAAAGGATTTCTGAAAGTTCATGGTATTGTTCAAGGTGTAATACAAAGAAATGCTCAGTGATTGTTCATGTAACTCTTGTTGTCTTTTCATCTGTGGAATGCTCTTAGACTATTACTCTTGCATAATACTAGTCCAACCAGACAATTTGAAAGGAAATTAAGAGATGAATTCCAAGTCACGCCGGATGACAGAAAAGTTGGTAAAGTGAAATATGAATTAGTGTGGCAGACTGTCATCGTCATTTTCTGTGAAAATCTTCCTTGGTGACTATCTCTGAGTCTGTATTAAATGTCATTTTACAGTTAATGTCAAATTCGGTAAAACTGTGGTGTTTATCAAAGTTGTTCACAAAGTTAGTAATTTATTACACTTATCCAAAATAATTTTCCACTGATTAAATGAACATATCAGGTTTGTTGATTTGTTTGCTTACAATATATGTTTGATCACAGAAATTTATTAAGCCATAAAAGTATTCAATCAGTGGTAAGGAGAGAGTATACAACTTTAGTACTTAATGTGTCCACTGGTGGTACCAATGTCAGTTGTAGCATACACTGTAATCTATCATTGACAAAATATGTTCCCATCTCTGACTACCATGTATCCAAATTCATTGTAAATTTTTTGGCAAACACTGAACATTATATTAGATCTAACTTTGCTTTGTTGTTTATTTAATATTTTCAATCAGTGACAGGGGCCAGTACGACACTTAAAAAATCAGTATGTAAGAAATGAAATTGCAATATTTACAGCTGAAAGAAAGATTAAATCATAATATATCATAATGAAAAATGAGAGTGCTGTGGAACTGTTACTTCAGTTAATCTCTTTGGCTTCCTGATATTCTTGAATAACTCTGAAATGCTTGACAGAAACTTTATAATTGCATTTGATAAATTCTAATCTACAGCATGCTTTACAAAGATCATTTAGATTTCAGAAGTTTCAAAGTTTTGGCCGCCAGCTTGATTTGTCTCTGTTGTCAATATAAAGGTGATAATTGGTAACAATGTCCTGATTGACATCCTATCCAGAATCCCCCGCCCCCCACCCCCTCCTCGGGAGAAACAACGGTCTTTCGGAAATTACATGAACTTCAACATATTTCAATATGACATGTGATGTTCAATGTAAGGGAAAATGTTGATATGTACAGTATCATGAAGTGATGGTCATCACTGACACACTACAGCTGATTGACAAGTTCCATCGTGACCATTACTTTGTTCTCCCTCACACCATGTACATAGGTCCACACTCATCACTCTAAAAAACAAAGTAGGGTCCAAATGACTGTGTATCAAAGGTTTAGTTCTGTAGTTTGGAGGATGTGTAAAAACTAGCATCATACTCAGCTTTGTCATCGTATCTCTTTTCAAAAAACAACGGTAACCTGTACACATTGTTGAAATTTGGCCAAGATTCTGATTACATAGATGTTGCTGTAAACAGGTGTAATTGAAATACTCAAATGACAAGAAAATTCAATTCCTTTGTCGTATACAATATTTCTGCTTTATAATACAAAAAATAGCCTACATTATCCCTGTATAGTAAAAATTTACGTTATTAGAGCAGGAATATATTACATGTTATTATAATAATTAACAAAATGTTACACTTCAGAAGTAGCAAATTGATGAATTTTTTTCATGTATAATATGTCAAATTGTAAAATGGTACATACCGGTAGACTCTTTATAACAGGCAAATATTGGTAATTGTAAAACTGTATGATTACGGGAATGGTGAACTTTTGTAAAACAATGTATATATCGTGTAAATATGATTTGATTAAAATTGACAAAAATGGTAACACGTAACTATGAATTGTTTCTGTTATGTCTAATTTTTGTTTAAAATATGTAATTTCTGTTATGATGTAGTTTTTGCATGTGTATGGCAAGTTCAGAATAAGTATTTGGTGGTTGTACTATTTAAAACATCAGTAATCACATATTATCATCTGCATTTCTCAACTGAAACATGATAAGTGATTGGTTTATGAGCAATACATTAGCTAATCATACTCATTGTTTAAGACCATTATCAAATCATTTCATCACACCCATAATTAACAATTAACACATGTAATTATTTCTGAAATCGTTCATTTATTCTAAGCAATTCATGTTTGGTGACCGCTTTCGTACAGACTTTTTGTATGTGGGATATCTTAAATAAGATTATATATATTTTGCTATAAGAAATCAACTCAGATTTCATGTGTAAGTTATTGTGTGATGTGTATTTTATGCAATTGTAAAACACCTTGTTTTCATGGCATCAGATGATCCTTAGTGGGGAGGATGGCAAATCTATGGCAGCTTTGTGGAGAATTATTTTTGTAACTGAGACAACTCTAAAGGCAGTCTTTCCAGAAATTTTTAAACATGAAGAAAGGCCATCTTTGTGACAACAAACAAGTAGCTCTTAACTTTTGAGGTCTTTTGTTTGGAACAATATGATTTGTTATGTTATTCATGCACAAGGGTATTTTGATATTCTCGACCAATCAGGGACCTTGTATGAAAGGGATTCTAATACAGTGCAAATCATTACAAAGTCTGTTTCTAGATCTGCTCCATAGAGTATACAGGCATTTCCCTTTTAAAATTTATGTATCAGCTGTATTTGGAGAAGAAAATATTTATTTTTGTTTGTAATTTGATATTTTTCCAGTGTCTTTACTGTTTATGGTAGATATCGGGATGTTCTTTTTGCTTCTAAAATATATATTTTGTGATTATATTTTGGGATTTAATTGGCTTTATGGCAGATTGCTTCCATTGAATGCTTGAAATAAAACTGTTTCAATCATACTGAGTTCTGTATTTGTTGATTTATAGTGTGTGTGGATGATAGAAGAGTAGACAATAGAGGGGGGCGGGATTCCCTGTCTACTGTCTATGATAGAACAGGAATGAAGTAGCGGTAACCAGCCTTGCTGTTGTTAAGGCTGTATATGCCTTGAAACTTTCCCAAACTTTCCTCAAGAAACTTTCAACTATGCTCTATTAAAATCAAGAATGAAAATTCGGGGCTACTTTGCCAATGTTGGTACTATAGAAACAAAGAACAAGGCAAAGTATACGGTTGAGAAATGGCCAGAAATGAATTCGTTACTCGCAATTGACATAGCAGACTTCTAAAACTCACAAAATAGTTTTAATTTAAATATTTATCCAGCCTAGAGTGTTGCCATCCACTCCCTCTTTTTCCCCAATATGCTGTCAATAAACTACTGTACAATATAATTGGTTCAAACAAGATTTCAGGGAATGGATATTCAACACTGTCTTTACACAATTATAAGTCATGCTTAGGACGAGTTAGTGAGGACCATATATGACTGGTGAATCTCTGCAGGCTGTTCCCTTCTGGCTTTACTAAGGAAGTCCTGCTTAAAGCTATGGATCGAATCTCATCTGCTTGGATTGAATAAGGATTTAGAAGTATATTCTCTATACCCTGGTACAAATGGTGCAAAACTCGGGACAGAAAGATGACTAGATTTAGATTATGATGCATTTCAATTAAAATTCAGGGTGTATTTTTCCTATAATTGCATTACATCAAATATGGGAACAGCTAAGCAAAGCCGATGCATAGACATGCAATGAGTATACCTTAGTAGAGGTTTAGAGCATTTGGGATCTGTGATCAAGTGTGACCTGACAGCCTTCTGGACTTCATCTTACAGAGTGCCTCCACTTTGAATTGGTTTTATTTATCAATAACTGCCTATGATAGCAGAAATGGAAAAAATGTCATGAGCTGATAAAGTGTGATAACTCTTGTCTTTGATAAACTTTGATCTAGCACAGTGTCAGCTCAGTAGAAAGGTTGTAAAGATTTTTAATGTTGTTCATCCACTCCAGAGAAGTGAAATATCTTCAGTTTATTTAAAGAATCAAAATAATATTCATATGATATTCATTTTTGGATGGATATCTTGAAATGCATGACCCTAGGGTGTTCGGTGAAACACATTAAAAAAATCCTTTGGGATGTATTTCAATTGAGCAACTTTTGGATTTTGTCTTTCAGTTCCTAATCAGCAACGTTGATATTGGCTATAAATTCAACTAGTTTGTCTACAATCTCATCACAAGACGATATTTTTATAAAAACATTTAATTCTCAGAGTTTGTTTGTTTGTCTGTTTATTAAATCTTTCCCTCAAGAGTTGACAATTCTTAAACAAAGACAAGAAAAGATAGGACATGATACAGCTTTGTACAATTTAATAAAATCCAACATTTCATGTTACATAGTGTACATAATGAAAATTCCTTCAAGTTCATTGTCATCCATACCTCTGGTACATTAAGTTTTGACCGTAAATATGGTGACCATCAAGTATATTTAATCCAGTAGACATGCAAACTCCCTGTGTACTTTACAATAAGGTGACAGCTGATTTATTGAATTGTTCAACTTACAGCCTTCTCATGTGATCATCAAATAATTTTTGTAACAAAGATAGCTACTGATACCATCAAAATGCTCAATATTATAAACAAAATATGATTTCCAACTCAATCTGAGAAACCCATTTAAAACAGGACATAGTCTTGTGGTCGAAATTTTAGGACAGAAAAGAAGCCATAAAAATGTTGACATTTTCCGACTGTCATGTCCTGAATTAAATGACTTTTTGTGCAATCAATCAATACCCTTCGGACTTTAACCAAACCCCAGCCCTAAATATAAAACAGTAACATCTGTTGTGTTACGTGTGCAATCTGTGTTTTCTAGTATCAAATACAATGGCAGAACACTGAATCATAATTTCACACAATATACCCTCAAAACGTTTTGGTCAAAATGGATATGAACTAACAGTACTTTGTGTTTCTTTCCAAAATGTGAAAATCTGAAATATTGTATGTATATTGCTTTACAAGCAGATTAAACTTATCTTGTTGTTCAAAATTTCATTGTTTTCATTTTCTGTGTGATTCACCCTTTCACGATCTCATGACTCGTCCAATACATCTCAAGCTCATTTACTACAACCCATCCTCACAAAATCAAAGTACTTAAAATCTAGTAAAATTTGGAATTGATTTCTGAATTTAATATTTTTTCAATAGATTTATCCTCTCGGTTCATACTATTATACTTTTCATTTCTTTAATTAATTTTGTACAGAGTATCTAGCAAATGAGAAGTACTCATTTACTCAGCCTCACAAGCTAGGAAAACAATTTTGATATAACTTCTGAGTACAAATATGAGCTTAGTTGTTAAATTGTGAACATGAAAGTTAAAAAGACATTACTAATGTTGGACAAAAAATAGATAATAAAGTTTGATGACTTTGGAGATATACTGAAAACATTTTGACAGAAAATATTGCTGCTGTGTCCCATGTTTAATTAGACAAAATCTTGAAGTAACATACGTAACATAATTCTGATTTGAAATTATAGAACCTTTGATGACAGCACAGCTGTTGTTACATTTCAACAAACAAATTTCAAATAAGGAGAGAATTTGTGAAAAAGGCTTCCTAATGACTTTACATCCAAACAAGTGTTGTGACATCAGAATGAAAAGTCATAGATAGTGTGGATTAGCTGCACCAATTCTACAACAAATGGAAAAATATGATGTACATTCCAGATTGATGTCCGGGTTGAAATATCCGAGTTTTAGATTCAAAGTCACTCATCAAGGACACCGTGTTCTTCTGTACTTGCAGCAGTAGATTACATCTCTGTTTTGGATCTTGTGCCATAGTAGACAAACAACACCAGAAGTAAAGTCAGCAAGGAGAAGACCGGCAAGACCACTGTAAATATCCGGCTCTTGTTCTCAGCATTCTCTTTCTTTCGCAGACGTTTTTCCCTCTTTGTTTCCGTCACTTTTCCCTTGAGTTGACGCATGGCCAATGGATAATGAAGTGAAATCCAAACTAAAATCTTGGTGATAAAATGCTCCCAGTCCTGTAGATCACCTGCAGAATGTGATGAAAATGAACCCACAACAAATTAACAAAATATTGTAATTTCATTAACATTGCTTTCTTTTCACTCACACTTTGCATGTGTCCACATAATAGTTGAGGGCTGAATACTATTTTGAGAAATGGTATGCATCATAATATGTACACAATCATTCTAAAAAAAAAGTATTTGAGTAACATATGGCAAGTTTGCTGCTTTCAATTACCAAAATGGTTTTTAATGCTATACAAAATCAACATTAATTGACTGATATAAACAGAGAATAGAGAGTGGAAAATTAAGTCAAGATACGTGTAATTCCCAGGTGTATATTTACTCAAATATTTATCACTCTGAACACATCACTAAAGACACTATTTTGCAATCGTAGATGAATTATATCCATAATCCTAGACCATTCGTACGCCTATCTCCACATTCACATTTAGGGTCGTTTTCACTGTCTGAGCGTGCTGCAGCTCGATTGTAATAAAATTCTCTAATGTAAACATAGCGCGACCGTAGCGTGTATGTACTGTACAGTTCCTTGTATGTCACAGCACCACGGTTTGTCGACATTTTATAGATGAATGTAGGCTAGATTGAACACACGCCGGGAACAAACGTATGTCTTGTAAAATCTTTACATACACAAACAATAGAATACATGAGATATAAACTTACTTTATCAACTTAAAAAGGCCACGGCTAACCTTCAGAAGGACCGGCGACCGGTTCGCCTGCCAACTGCCCTGTTTTGCTGTTTTGCAGTCGTATCGTGTGGATCTTTGACTTTGAGGACACGATTAAGTCGTAAGGAGACATATTGTCGTAAAATTGGTACAAGACTTACTAGCAATAACACATATATTATACATAAGAATATAAGAATACTACAGACAAAGATATAATCTTTACGATTGTTGGTTTTACTAGTAATTGGACCTAGCGTCTGCACGGAAAAAGGAAGATGTGGTCATTTTACGACGACAGCTCGAGTCATAATATGAACATACTGTTTTGCGGTTGAATCTGTTTTGAGGGCGCACTATTCAAACTGTCGCCGTTTGGAAAATGCAGGGCTGAATGAATATCCGAACTGGTCGTCCGGACAAATATTTATTTTGACTTTCCTCCGGAGTAGGGGAAACTACTGAAGAGAAGCTTTAAAAGGTAATTTTTGAAATGGATTTTATTGCGATTATTTTTAAATGAAATTTGACTGCAGATTCGACGGTAATTCTTGACAGTCGCGACGAAGATTCTACAGTACGGTTACGCTTTTGGCAATTTGCCATTCTAATTCTATAAAGTTCCAAGTGATACCAATCGGTGGTGAAACTTTGTGTCCGACCGAGACTGCCGTGAAATAATTAGCTGATCCCTTAAACCAAAGATTCCAAAATGTATATTATATTGACAACGAACAGCGCAAGTAAGTCAGTCGCATGACATTCTCATCGTGCTTGTACATGCTGTTATGATATGAAGTAGTAGGGAGTAACCTGTCGTTACTGTACCTGTGAAAATAAGATTTTCAACATGAATAACGAACTTCAAATAAATTCTTATGTATGGCTTTCTGAGTTATGCTTGTCGATATGATATTTTTATAATAGGACCTGCATTTAATTGGTTTTGGTGAGTATTGAACACAATTGTTGCCATTGTAATTGTCCACTGTTTACAAATTTTTCAGTCGAGATTTAAAATATAGCATGTCAAAACATGTGAACAGAACAATACTGTAACGTTCGTTCGGTTCTAGGTGTTCGGGTGTATGTGAATTATGTATATCGCTACAACCGTTATTTAATGTTACCACTGTAATATTTCTGTAATTTTTGTGAATGCACCGTGTAAAAAGTTTTAAAATGTATGTAAGTTCTATCTTTTAAAAGTGTTATTCTGTTGTTTTTAAAAATTCATGCACATAAACAATTAAAACAATTTTGTGATTATATGAAATCTAAGTGATCAGTATCTTTCTTCAATATTTTGCAGGAAATATGAAATACATGTAAATACTGGTATTAGTATTTTGATTTCGAAGAACTGCAGTTGCTATATTTATTGAATGCTTACAGCTTTAAATGGCTAAAGCGACCATGGCAAAGAAACCATTTCGTCTGAGTCCAAATGAAGAGGCAGCCATCATTAAAAAGGAGAAAGAAAGAAGAAGGAAGTTGAGATTACAACAGGTAAAGTGTTCAAGAGAATCATTCACTCAGTGTTTTACATGAAATGCTGATGAGAAGTGCATATTTTGCAGTATATGGATTTTAATAAGCAAACAAATACAGCCAGAAAGGAAGAAGTACAGTTAAAATGTTGATATGTTGTTGTTTCAAAACAGACAAACAAATTTATTGTTTTTTGAGAACACTATCCTTACATTCCAATGATATCAAACAATACAATCTTTCAGGTTAGGGAGCAGGAGAAGGCATTCGCTCAAAAACTGAGAAAACACGCCAAGGATAAGAGGGAGAAAGAAGTTAGAGTTTTAGCTGAAAATCTTCAAAGACATTGGCTGGACGACCAAGTTAACAAAGAGAGGGGATTGGAGATTTTATATGAGAAAAGTCTGAACTCAGTTGGTGAAGGTCACAGAGCTGCTGATGCACAGGTGAGTGGAATATTCCTTTGAAGGTTTACTCTACCTTTATTTTAATGGAACAATCCCTTTCACACCACAGTGTGCTACAATCCTATTGCTGTCATTGGTAAAGTTGGACTGCTAAACAGGGCAATGGACTGAAATTGATGGAAATTGGTTGATGTGTGGCGTGCATAGGTACCGGACAAAGACATTTAATGAAATGCAAGCCATTGGATGGTGACTTAATTGGCCTATTCTGGAATAAAATGTGGCACTCTTACAACTATGGTGTTCTAACGAAAAGGGACACTGAATACACTATATGTTATAACAGCATAAATAAATACATGGGGATAAACGCACCACAGGAATGCAAACAGTTCTATCTACATTTCTGTTCATGGTTGTGTTTGTACTTAGATCTAATAATTTCCAAGTAAAGCCATCCAGGGCACACTCACTTGGAAGACAATGTTGACACATTTTCACATCACCCTATACTGATTCGAAACCATCTTTTCCATTATCAACTATAGCACACATAAAGATTTCATAGTATCTTTTATCCCAATGCAGAAAACTGAAGAGAAAGAGGAAATCAGATTAGCCATCTCTATCCACAATGAGAAAATAGCAGCAGAGAGGCACAATGAAGCCCTTAGAGAACTGCAGATACAGAAGAATGAACAGTTCCAGAAAGAAAATGCTCATTTGATGGCAAGGTATGTTTGTGTTACAGGCAAACAAACATATTCTGTTATCTTTGGTCATTTATTCACATTTCAATCAGTTTGGAATGGATGTTGACAAGAGTGGTCCATTTAACATTAATCCTGAGTTGTAATATCAATTTTTTCCATCGAGTTTTCTGCAGAAGCTGCACCTAAACAATAACCCTGTGTGGAACAGAAATGTTAGCACTTGAATTAAAGTCACCATGCCATGATTTTTGATGAAAACCCATCTATGTTTCCAAACAGTAAAGTCTGGTGCTTTACATCTTAAGTATTTGTCATTGCAAACAAGGTTGTCTAAAGGCAAAATATTGACAGAGATTAATGACATTTTATGCTGATTACTCAGAAGGACAGAATAACGTCACATTGATTCACAACATCTATCATGTTTTTGATTTGTCCAAAGAGTAAGTACAAGAAATTCAAAGTTAAATCTACAGTTCTTGTGAGCAGGCTTTGCGTAGAGTTAAATTAAATGCAAAAAATCCCTTACATTTTATGTTTCACAGGAAAAGTGCGCTGGAAATAGAACGTGCAAGAGCAGCTGTCATGGCTAGTCTCCCTCCTCCGCCTGAAGATCCACTAGAGGTAAGCACACTGGTATCACTCAATCAATTTTCAACCTTTTCCAAAATTCTCTAAATTACTCCATCCATCTATCTTAAAAAACAACGTAGTAAAATTGATGGGGACAAACCTATAATTTCATGCTGCTCTTCCTAATCAAGCAATGAAGTTAATCCTTATCGTTGTACCAGTACTGTATGATTATAGTGTTTTACAACACCTTATTAGATTGAGCAACACCTTGGTTTTTGGTGTTATACTACCAACGTTAGTGAATCTTCCAGAAGGGTAGTGGGAGTTAATTAATATGTTTATTGTAACAATAGCCTACTGCAGATTGTACTCACTACAGTGTTGGACAACCTTTAGATGTATAAAATTTGATCAACTTATACTGGTAGAGCTTCCTGTTTTGTCTTTTCTATTGGTCAGACTCTAATGAAAGAAGATCCCACACCACCAGTGAAACTAACCAGTGCCGATGGATTCTCTACAACTCTCTATCACCTGCCTAGTGGCTATGTAGAGAAAGCTGAACCACATGAACAGGTATGGTATGCAAATGACTTCGTAATGTAATTAAGATTTGTTTTCAAAGAGTTTTCAAAGAGTATGCAGTCTGTTATAAAAAAGGATGTTTCACAACTGTGATAAATCACAAATCTCCCAGTATCCTCTCGAGCTCAAATCCCTGATTTGAACTCTTTGTGACCAGCAGTATGTAACAGCCTTTCACAGTTCTTGACAGAAAGTGTATGCTGAGATTTGACAATTGTCAACATTTAAACATCAACTGATCATTACACATGATCACTGTGATAATACTCTCTTAGTTTACCTTACACTGAAGATCAACAAGGCTACACCTTTCTTAATCAATGTCACACAGTTCTGTTCATGTAACACTCTTACTAAATGGTCAGTTTTTAATAAATTGTATTGTAGTTCAAGTTGAACCATATTTTGAAACTCAAATTTGAATTCTAAGTTACTATGTCACTATTGTTAGTACTATACTGTGTACAAATCACTAATTTGTGACGTCAGGTATCTCACTATTGTTATCTCATCCCAGGGTGATGCCAAGCAGGCAGCAGTGGAGGAGGAAGAGAGGATGAAAGAGGAGACGACAGAGATGGAAAGAGACGCCAAAGAGCGTCATCAGAAAGCCATCCTCAGACACAAACATGCCAAGGAGAAAGTTGACCTTGAACAAGACTTCAACCAATTGATGGTTGATTTGGGACATCTTGAACAGATTGACAGAAGAAGAAGACAGAAAGTACTCAACAAGATACCAGTGAGTTGCTCTACATTCTTATTTTGTCTTCTTACAATGTAGATCAGAAAATAGACTAGTCCGTCAATGTACACCTATACCGTAGATTTGGATCTTACATATAGATATGATGGAAGAGTTGATGTGTTCCATCAGTAAAAGGTCGGTAAAGGTCGGTACAATGAGTACTTCTGTTTGTCAAGTCATACATTTTGCTTTGTAAAGTCAGATATTGAAACACAGGATAAATTAGAAATCATTACTTGTCACATTTCATAGCCGTCAATATGATTAGTGAGTGATTTGTGATGACAAGATAACATGCCTTTCATACACTCTATTTTTCGATCTACTCAAGGCATCTTATCCGAGAGAGTGTTAACTGTTTCACAATAACAGGAACACCAGTAGCAACTGTTTCTGTTATTAAAGTGTGTTACAAAATCCTGATGCTGATGATATTCATCTTTACTATCATAGTCTGTTTGACCATTTACTCTAAAACTTTTTTCAGCACAAAGTTTTCCAGCCTCCACACCGACGACTTGAAGAGAAAGAAGAGAGGCAGCAAGACTTAGAACAAGCATTTGAAGACATGTACATGGCAAAGACTGGTCAGTTGAATAATCTATCCTGACCTAGCTTACATGTCGTCTGGGATTTTATTTTGACAGAGCCTGTAGTAAACACATACTGGTATATTTCAAGTCATAAATAATAATAAATCATTGACAGAGTGTATATTGTCAATTTCCTTCAAAGATTTGTTACAGTAGAACATTGTATTCTGGCGCCATCTTATTTTTGATAGTGTGTACTAGTTATTCTAAGCTAAGTGTAGAATGTTGTTTGCTGATAAAGCCATACCCAAGTACATGAGAGGAAACTCTTATAGTAGATTACAGTATGAGTCATAAACATGTTCATTCCACCACTATGTGCCCACCACATAGTTTCATCATCTTTTACTATTCATACTAGTATGTTCAATTCTGACTCCAATAATTGCATTGGTGCCTGTAATTTCACATGATGTTCTGGACAAACAAAACAATACAATAATGAAAAGAACCGAAAAGAATTTCACCTGAAATGTGCTCTCTTATTTGTTTAGATTACAGTGGTGACCTAACTTTGGCATTGGAACCTAAGGCTCCTGAGACAGACCCTGCGTTAGATCTGTCAGCTGACACAGAACACCTGGACAAAGTTGCTACACCGATAGGGTCTCCCAAGAAGGCTGATTTCCCCATTGGTCTGGACAAAGATGTCTCTGCAGCTGGGCCAGGTGTTCAGGATGAAGCTAAACAGATGGAGTCCACTGGTGCAGATCCCAAAAAAGGTTAGTTAGGGCACAGGGCATGGCAAGAACTATTAGTGTAGAAGTTATGAATATGATCAATAAATGTCTTGTATTAAACTACTTTTCATTACACAAGCCTTACCTGTGTCTAGTGTGTGCCTATTACTTTACGCTAGCTATCTCTGTATAGTATTTCAAAGAAAACAGTCTATATCTGTTAATTGCCCTCCCTAATCCCCTTCATTAATTTGTGTTCTGCACACACCAGACACAGGTAAGGCTTGTATAATGAAAAGAAGTTTACTACAAGACATTTATTGATCATATTCATAACTTCTACACTAATAATTCTTGCCACGCCCTGTGGTTAGGGTAGCTCTGGAAAGTATATTAGGTGATAAGTAAACCTGATTAGTAAACCTTCTAGTCGTGAACAGAGTCAAAACTGTTTCCTCATACAGCATTTTGCAAATCAACGTTCTTTCAATACAGATAGTACTCAGAGTAAACCCAGATTTGTCATGTGTCTCTCAAAAGAATGCTGAGAAGTTTGTGTAGATAAAAACCTGAAAAGATTCAGCTTGCTGATATGCACACAGATGCTGAGAAACCAGAAAGAGAAGCAGGTATTCTCCTATCATCACATGCATCATCAGCTAATGCTCTTCAATGGCTGCTGTACACATGCATTTCCAGTTATGTAGTCCCACTCACTGAGTAAATTTAAATTCCAATGCCAAGACTAGCAATGGAAAACCCTATCGATCAAAGGGTGGTTCTCAGTGTGTTTATTTAGAAAACCAAACATTTAAATTATCAAAGTGCAGTGATGATGTATCTTTTGACCAACAGTCGCAAAAATGGAAATGAAAAGCTGAAAATTTTGGGACTGAAAAACTAACTCATGATTTGTGTACTTGTTCTTTTTTCCAGAATCACTTCGAAAACTGATGAATAAGATCAAGACACAGAGAGAGGAATGGGCACAGAAATCAATGCAGGAATCTACAGAAGTTTGTGTAGATAAAAAACCTGAAAAGATCCAGCTTGCTGATATGCACACAGATGCTGAGAAACCAGAAAGAGAAGCAGGTAATATTATCTCCTATCATCACATGCATCATCAGCTGTAGCTCTTCAATGGCTGTTGTACCGTACATGCATTTCCAGAACATGATTATTTTAAACCATGAAAGTTGATGATTATAGAAATACAGTTATCAAGTTGAGTATCTGTTCTCCAACAAAATCTTGTTAGAACCAATCAATTTGTATAGTTGAATTTATTGACAGCAAATTGGGGTAAGGAGACCACCCACATGACTCCCAGAGTGGAATATTATGCCATCAAATTTGATAGATATCACAGACAAAACTGGCATTGTGTGTGTATATACCAGTACTGTATTTCCATATACTGCACTTGATAGCTACCAGTATTTAAGTTAGGCCAAACTTCATTTTGTGTGTTTTTAGAAGCCTGCTGTATCAGTTCACCGCATTGAACTACATTGTGCCTTCAGTGGTGGTTGGGTTAGAGTTTACACAGTCCAACACATGACTGAATTTTCAATCTAGATATTAGCTAGCTGTACATAAGTGTGAAATTCTCTACCCTTCGCACCCTACACTATGGTTATCATACTATTGTTCTGATTCAAGCTATGTATTCTTGACAATCATCTCTCATTTCATATGGAGTTTTGCTAATACATCGCTGTTGTAATCCATGTCTGATGGCTTTTGCTTCTTAGACGGTTTGTCACCCAGCGTAATGTTCCATCTAAGTAAATGCGATACTAATGTTATTCAGTTTTCTCAGTTTCAACAGATATGTATTCTTTTTCTTTATTCATACATTTGATAAAATTGGTATACTCACCATCATCATGTTAGTGTTAAAACACTTGATAACTAATTTCATAAAACAAAACTGATGGCTGTTACCTGCTGAATAATTATTAAATTATTTCGTTGTATTCGTTTAGATGCATGGGCACCAGAACAGGATGGTCTTCAACCAGACAGTCAGCCACAGCCATCTACAGCAGACAGCCTGCCCCCAATGGCCCAGCAGACACAAGGTGGTGATGGCACAGCAGATGCCATATCTGATGAACCCATCCTAGCTGGTAGCAACACTCTGCTACATCCATATGAACAAGCTAGTCTGATTAGATCAAAGCAGGTATGTCAAATGTCCACATTTCATGACGTTTTATCTTGATACTCATTTTATAGATAAATATCAATGTGAAGATGCCATCAGGTATGATCCATAGATGCGAACATACAGATAGAACGGTATGCATGTTTTGAAATTGATTCAAACATTTGATGTATCATATTTGTTTTGTTTCTGTCTAACCCTTGAGATAAACTTCTGGGCACTGTGATGTGTATGAGAGAAGACAGTTATGTGATTGTCCTGTAAACTGCACACTAAGTTAAAATATACAGAAAAAGTCCTGTGCTCATTTCCTAACCTATTAAAGCTTTTTTGGAGTTTTTTGAAAGTTATTATTGGCGCAAATAAACTTGGAACACCGAAGTCCCTATATACATAGGAAAACCGCTGGCGATATCCCTATACGCCAAGTGATTAGCCAAAGCAGTTTCGCTAGTGAGTTAGATCATCTTACAGTTTGTTTATCGAAATCACTGCGGGGTGCCCATACTGTGTTTCATAGACAAAATGCCATAGCAGAGGCCGCTCAATTTGCGTGAACGATGGTACAAGAAAGGATTGACGTTTTGAGTAAAGTTACTCGGGTAAATTTCGATGAGCAGGGAACCTGTTGAAGCAACTGTTTTGACAGACTTTCCCTCGAAATGAAGAAAGAGTGCAGGTGAGAAACGGTAGGTGTTGTCATGGAGTTTGCTATCGTTTGGCTTCGTTTCATGTGCAGGCGTGTCATCATAAATGCCGTCATTTCCACTATCTCACAAAAATTGTAAATTACGCCCGGCATTGTGGTTAAATCCGTATTTTTAACTTTCATTTTTATAAAGTGATCAGCTTACGTTGAGGTTTAAAAATAATTGCAATGTGGCAAGATGTTCCTAGTATCCTAGTATTGTTGTTTTGTAAGTCAACAATTCTGATTCTTGATTCCGCTACTACTATTACATGATAGAGAACTGTTAGCTATTTTGAATTTCAAAGATTTTCCAATTATTAATTTTCTGCATGACAGTTATTTCTGCCCTTAATTTGAAATTCTGTGAAATCCTTGTGGTGTCAAAAGTTTGCACTGTTCTTCACAAGGCACATAGTTAATTTAGAATGCACCTTGGGGACAGATATTCTGACTTCCAAACTTTTACAATACTATTTTGGTCTACCACTTGTGGGGTTCATTTTGAAGCTCATGGAGTCACTGAAGTTTCACTGGCTATTTATGTGGAAACCAAACATTTATTTTTCCCCATAGAGTTAACACAGGGATAGTAACCATTTTTAATTTTGATAAAGAGCCAGAAAAAAAACAGGCAATTTGTTTCTCTAGGACAGATTTTTGCATGGTGACGCCTGACCCCTTTTATTAATGATTATAAATTGGGAATGATTTTACGTTCCTTATAGAAAGTTTGAACAAAAGTTGAAGTTTTTCAATTTTGAGGCATGTTCAACCATACTGGTATGCTTAGTTTAGCAAATTTGTCATGGTGAGTAAAGTAGATGTCTTTGACTCTCTAAACCTCAGGTGACTGAACTTGAACAGAGACAGGAAGAGCAGAGGAGAATGATGGAGATTCAAGAGCTGCAGAGACGACAACTTGAAGAACAGATCCTGAGAGATAGAATTGCTCAGCAGGAACTCCAGCAGATGCTGGAAGAAAATAGACAGAAGATACTACAAAGTAAAGAGAGACTGAGCTCAAAGTTTGGAGGGCACCAAGCCCCGCTGACCAGCAACCAGGCGGATGCTCTGAGGAGGCAAGACGAGGAGGAGCAAAGACGGAAGATCCATGAGCATCAGCAGAAGTTACTACAGCAACAGAGACAGAGCAAACAGGGTCTCTCTGAAGCCAAGGCAAGATTACAGAGAAACAGAGAAATGTTGATGCAGAAATATCCTCAAGTTAGGCTGCCAAGTGAGCCATATCAGCCTGCGCCAATTCAACAACCTCATCCAAGTGGATTTTTTCCACCTCCAATGCCTCCACAAATGGGATATACCAGTATTCCCAGTCAGTATCCAGCAGTACATCCACAACAGGGATTCTTTCAACTGCCGGTGCAGTTCCATCCACCGCCATCAGCAGATCCAATGCGTACACCACAAGTTCATACCAGTATGGGCCCTCCTAGTAGTGTAGCAATGCAGGCAGTACCAACTGAGTTTGTTCCTCAAAGTCAAGGTCTGGCTACCCATGCACAACATGAGGCTGCAAAACATGATGTACAAGTGGGACGTGATATTTCCATGGAAAGGCAACTTCCAAAGGAATCACCTGCAGTAGAAGATGCCCTTGCCACATCAGAACAGGACATCTCTCTCTCCAGTCATGGAATTAAATCTCAGGGAATACATGCAAAACGTCAGGAACAGCTGGCAAAGCAGAAAGAATTCCTTGAAAGGCAGAGGGAGGGCCTCTTGAGGCAGCAAGCAGAACAGCAGCGGAGGATGAATGAGAGGCAGCAACAGCTACAAGCAGAAATCAACAGACAACAGGAGGAACTTGAGCTGGCACAGAGGTTGGCAAGGGAATCTGAAGAAGCCAAGGCTCGGAGCAAACTCCAAAGAGGACCTCCACCTGTACAAAGTCTCCCTCCCAGTGAGAGCGTACATCCCCATGAGCTGAGCACCATTGAAGAGGCTGATATCTCCAGAGATTCTGAGGGTAGGCCTGTCTCACGACTAGGGGATGCAGAAGCAATATCTGCTGCTGAACAACCACAGACAGCGGCAAGAGATGATGTACCAAGCTATGCCCAAGATGTTGGAAAGGGAATCCTCTCATATCCATCATATACAGTGAGTACAATAACGTTAATCCTTTTCCTGCCAAGTTCATATTTCACCATCAGGTCAAGTTTATCGAAACTAGTGAAGCACAATATGTCCCATATCAGTGTTTTTGCTAAGGTTGATTTGGGAACCTCGGTAACATTTCTACTGTCCCCTGATCTGATTGCATTGATATACCAAGGGTAACCCCGGTAACATTTACCGGGATACCGGCCTAACAAAAACACTGCCATATGTTGTATTGTAACAAAAAATTGAACATTTGAAGGCCCCTGAAATCACAGATACTTTAAACACGATTTTTTTGGACTAAAGCTGTTGGAACAGACCAACCAAACGGGTGGAAACACATATGGTTTTGGCTCTGTCAATACCACGTTTCACTGAGTTGACTAATGGGGAAGTGATACTGTCTGGCAGGGAAAGGGTTAAACTGGAAACATAGGTCCACTTTAAAATTCAAACAAAAAATTTTAGAATAATTAAATCAATTATACAAGTCTTTTATATTTTGTTCTCCAGAATGACAATAATCAGAAATTTTAAGACAGATGTACAAATGTATGGAAACAAGGAAATGTATTTCAGCTGTTGTACTAAGATTAAAGTGCTGTTTTTGAATCTTACTTGGATATATTTAATTTGATATGTGGCCTATGTTTACATTATGGTGTAAAAAAATTACTATGGAAATAAATATTGTTGTCATACGCATGTGAATAAGAAATGAGCTTGTCTTTTGGTATATTATACATACCATTGCATATGTTCCATGATAGTGCGTGGTTTTTTCATTCATTCACCTATTTCTCTCTCTTTGTGCCCATGTTGCTTTGTGAGCAGAAAGGTTTATAGCAGTTTGTCTCTTTTACAGAAAATGCCCTCTACTTCAAAAGATGCTGGATCAGCTGGTATTTCTGTCACTACAGATGGCAGGTTTACACTTTCATCATTCCACCAGCCTCTGTTTCCAAAAGTCTCTCAGGATGATTCAGTGTCCAGTGGAAGCATTGTCTCGGATAGCATCACATCGGGTGAGATTGACTCTACACCTTTGTATCCCTCAAGTGCTGTAAAAGCGACGGCTTTCTCCGGAAGACTTCCGGCTCACCAGGAAGAGAGTGAGGACGCTGGACAGTTTTCTAGAGCACCACTCCACCGTGATTGGTCTGCTACAGATTCCAGGCCACTTGATCCAGTTTTTTTGCAAAGGTCAAAGGCCTTCGCCAGCGACTCAGACACTTCTCCTGAAAGCACCAAGTTCTTCCCATTACCCAAATCTAGTGGCAGCACCAATGAGAGTGAAAGTCAAGAAAAGAAGGATGGTGCTGCTATGACAACAGCATCAACGACAACCATGGGCACTAAATTGAAGGACAGAATGCTTAAGAGTCTCAGCCACATTCCTTCATCATCTTCTGATGAAGAGACTGGTACAAAATCCAGATTTGACAGCCGTGTTCAGACATCAGATAGAAGTGATGACTCGGATGGAAGTTTCCGACCTCTGCCAGAAGCTTTGTCAGAGTACAGCTTGTCCACTCCTGGACAGCCATCTCCACTGAAAAGCCTCCTATCAGTCCAGCAGTCACTAGATAAACAAACACTTGAAAGCAGTACCAGTTCCTATCAACAAAAGAGTCTCACCTTTAGCCCCTCAAAGGGAGGACGACCCATGTACACTACATCATCCCTTGGTGATACGCTGTCAGAACACAGCCTGCCAACCCAGGACAGCTACAGATTTTCACCCTCCAAGTCAAGAACCAGGAATCCCCTCTGTCTGATATTAAGTCTCTTGAATGGAGTGGCAGGTCATCTGAACCCAGTCGAAGTCGTCTGGAAAGTGGATTTAGCAGCTTTAAATGGAGGGATGCACTGAAGACTGATACTTCATACTCTCCTGAGACAACAACTCAATCACTTGTCAAGGAAAGCAGCCCTCCCGGAAAATTCAGAGGTTCCCTTTCAATGTCTCCTTTGAAGGAAAAAGAGGACTTCAAACCCCCTAACTCTTCTCCATCAACTCCAGAACATGAAGAAAGCAAGTTTGCAGAATTTGCATCTCCAATGAAAAGTAAGGGAAGAGATGGCCATGTCCAGTCAAGGCTTGATAGTACCAAAAGAGATGACACTCAAAGCGGGAAGATTGTCATAGAAAAGCCTACTTCTAGGTGGGAATATGCATCATCCTCAGATGAAGACATTGAGAACTTGCGTGCCAATTCCTCCCATTCTTCCAGCATTCCCCTTGCCTCAGATGCATCTCTGCTAAGCCAGCATGAAACAGAGGGTAGCACTTCAGGTTCCATTGTGAAGAACTCTCCCTTGCCTAAGTATATGCAGCTACACAGTCCAATCAAGCCAACCTTGGAGAACTTGGAGTGTGTCAGTAAAAGTCCCATGAAGGCACAAGATTTCTTCTCACATGCAGGAGCTATTCCCAACATACCAGACCCTGGGAACTTGTCTACAGATCCTACAGAAACACCTGTAATCATTGACAGTGTCAGTAACGTCCAAGTTCCAGACTTGTCAGATGGAGAATCTCACTCACAGGGTACCACCATGACAAGATATGATAGGCTTATTGAAGAGTCCAGGAGACTGCGAGAAAAACACCAGAGACAGGATGAAGCAGAACAGAAAAGACTTGCCATGCTGAACACCAGATATCAGGAAATAAAGGAGGCGCTAGAACAACCTGTCCTGGAAGAGGAAGAAATGAGAGAGGAGGTAAGATATGAACTTGAGTATTCCTCTTACGATTTTTTTTTTTCAATAGATCTTTTTGAAGATTTTGTTTGAACTTTCTTGTCCAGATATCGCTAGTATGTTCAGTTGTGAAATCAGTTTTCCATTTTTTTTTACAACACAGTTAAATATCATGTTATTTCCCCATGAGGAAAACTTTCAGATGAAAGTCTACAACAAAATCCGTCAATAAACTTTTACCATGACATAAAACATAATCATATCAGGAAGTTACAGTAATCTGTGAAAATTTTGGCAGTTACAGCCGTAACATTCAAAAGTAATGAAAAAGTAGATTTTGCAGTCAGCCCTGGTATGTACATTTTGCAAAACAATTCTTTTCACAGGCAATCTCCCCTGTCCAGAACTCAGCACTGCTTAATGCAGACTCTCAGATTTCTTTTTTCACAACAATACCAGTACTTTATAGGAAAATAATTACATTATTCCATCAAATACTTGACAGATAATTGCAGATGCATGCACTGTCCAGTGAATTTGTGTTAACAAGACATCATGTAATGTAAAAGTATTGAATCAGATTTCTGTTACATGTCAATGTTTGTTAATTACTCACAGTCACTACACAAAGGTCTAAGAATAGACAGTGAGAATATCATTGTATCATTGTGTTAGTACCACAACAGTATACTGGTACAACATTTAATTTGTTGGAGACACAGCATACATTTTTATGTCCGGAAAAAACTTCAGGCTCTGTATATTTCGTATTTGTCAATGGGTTTTGAAAATGCAATTTTTAATTCCAACACTTCCAGGATGACAGCAAAGAAAGTGGAATCATGGAGGAACCAGACCTTACTCTGATCTCCATAGAAACCAGCTCTGTTGCCAGCACTGAAGACATCGCTGAATCGCTGATGTCATTTGAACAACATGAGAAACAGCTTGTTGCAGAGAGTATGATGATGAAAGATGCTGCGTCTTTGATGTCATTTGAACAGCATGAGAAACAGCTTGTAGCAGAGAGTATGATGATGAAGGAGGCCAAGGATGACGGAGATTATGATACAATATCCAGTGGTACATTGGCAGATTCTCCTCATTCTGAAGGGACCATGGAAAGTGGAACAGTTATTCCACTTAGAATACCTATCAAACAAGGTACAATAACATCATGTTTGTTAACAAAAAATATCAATGGTCTAACCCATCTGCTCCCCTCTGTGCATGTGGAGAAGTCTACCCATCCCCTTGGAAACATTTGATGAGATCAAAATCAAGTATAAGCAGGGTGAAACTAAATGCATATTCTTAAGCAATAAATTTAATGATTTCAATGTTCAGTGAGTCGTGAGTGACAGACCAGTTTGTTGGTTCGAGCTGCTGTAGGTGCATTTGTCTGTAGTTTCCTTTGCAACGGCATCTCATACTCTGCAAAGTCTGATTTTGTCATAAAACTTGATTTTACAGATTCAGAGCAAGTGAGTTTGCAAGAAGCATTTGCAAAAAGAAAACAAGCATTCATTGAGGCATCAAAGAGAAGAGAGAAAGAGGCTAAAGAGAAGGCCATGCAAAGTGCTCATGAAATTGATGTCAAAATTCTCAAGAAAACCACCAAACCCACAGGTAAGATTTTTGACAGAGAGATAAAGCATTATTGTGTGAACATTCTTTCCAAATGTTCAATGGTTATTTTGTATCATACAGATGCTTACTGTTATCAAAGCCAGTGATCTTATGACGTACGCAAATTATATCTTGTGACCTGTGAAAATGTACATCTTGTGACCTATGAACATGTATATCTTGTGACCTATGAAATGTATCTAGTGACCTATGAAAATGTATATCTTTTGACCTGTGAACATGTATATCTTGTGACCTATGAAAATGTATATCGTATGAAAATGTTTATCTTGTGACCTATGAAAATGTACATTTTGTGACCTATGAAAATGTACATGTTGTGACCTATGAAAATGTACATGTTGTGACCTATGAAAATGTACATTTTGTGACCTATGAAAATGTACATTTTGTGATCTATGAAAATGTACATTTTGTGACCTATGAAAATGTACATGTTGTGACCTATGAAAATGTACATGTTGTGACCTATGAAAATGTACATGTTGTGACCTATGAAAATAATCTTTACGGCCCTGATACGGCTTTTGCGGCCCGAGGTCGTACGGCGGAAGGGCCCGAGCGTGCGAGGGCCCGTACGCCGTACGACCAAGGGCCGCAAAAGCCGTATCAGGGCCGTAAAGGTTTTATCATATACCTTATGGAATGATAAATATGTAGTTTACATAATATTCAACATTGTTTAGGAGATAAAAATGCGTGCGATATCAAAAATTCATCACCATTTGTGTCAGTTTTTCAGAAATACGATGGCCGCTTCCCGTCGCGGATTGACATACATAATGACGTCATTTGTTTACTTGCAGAATTCTAGAACGCACAAAGCAATATGCGTACTATTACGTGACCAACAGAGATCAAGGCTAAATTGAGGTGTAAGAATGACAAAAGCGTGATGTCAGTTTCTTGTAATTTATACTGAACAGGCACGCACTTAGTATACACAGGATTTCACTGGAATTTAGAAATAAAAGCCGATGTTACCGGCGCACCTCCACTGTCGCCACACGCAACTAGAGTAGACGTTTTCAAAATCTCGCGCTTGCTTTGTGTACGAATGGAACGTTTGCGGATAGCAACGCGCGTAGTAACCAGAATCGAGATAGTTCAGAAATGCACGCGATTGCCCATATTTGGGCACTGGGCCGGGGCGTGATACGTAAAAAAATGCACGGATCTGAGGGCGCTTCCTCCCATAGCTTTACACAGGCACGTGAATGTAGGTATATGATAATGTACATTTTGTGACCTATGAAAATGTACTTTTTGTGACCTACGAAAATGTACATTTTGTGACCTATGAAAATGTACATGTTGTGACCTATGAAAATGTACATTTTGTGACCTATGAAAATGTACATTTTGTGACCTATGAAATATAAGTGGTACTTTTTCACATGATCTGTCGGTTTGCCAGGTATATGTAAAATCCTTCCATCATGAACTTGATTATCAAGTTGAAGGGAGAAAGAATGACCAATTGAGTCCAAAGAGAAGTTTTTTGTTAAAGATGTTCCTATATCTTTGTCAGGACAAAATGGAAAACAAACTGATAAAGAATCAAGTGTTGAAGGCAAGAAGTCAGTCAAATTCTCTCCAATGCCAGAAATTCTGTCAAAGCCACACGAGTCTCCTGTCAAGAAACCAACCAAAGCTATCATGAAAACAAAGACATCCTCTGATAGGAAAAAAGATGAAATAGAAATGAAACAAAGAAATCTCAGGTGAGGAAGAAAATATCATGGTTTAATGATTATTGTTAGTCTTCATTTGATGGTTTTACTTGTATGTTAAATGATTGGTTGTTTTAAATTCATAGTTTCATTCATTCATTCATTCATGCATTGGTTTAGTCCAAATCTAGAAAAGTGTCAATAATAAAATTTGATTGAAAATTCCAATGGTTCATGCGATTGTGTTAATACGGTATGCAATTGTATTAGGCCGAAGGTATTGACCCCAACTTGGTAATGTTTATGACTAACATGCTAAATTCATTTACAAATTACCAAACCTAATCTAGTAAATACCCTATATAAAGTTTTATCTCACCATCAAATTCTTTCCAAGCAGCTTTGTAACTGTAACTGTGGATGTCTACAAACATGTGACATTGATTCCTGATATCATTTTCATTAAACATTTTATTTCTTTTAATAAAACAGGCTCTACAATCAGTTAGAAGAAGTCAAAGAAAGAAAAGTGCTGGAGGAAAGAAAAGACAGCTATGCCCAGAACCGAGAGAAAGCCAAAGAATTTCAGAAGAAAACCTTGGAAATGTTGAAAAAGAAATCAACTAAAGCAAAAAAAGCAACATGAAGTACCTGTTTTGTACATACATGAGTTTTCTATTTTTCTAGATTTGTATGTTTTGATATTTATCCTGAACATTCCTCCATTCTTGTCACTGTCCACTTTCCTTTCACATCTGAGACTTCAAGATGAACATTTTCTACTTTTCTGTTGGGGTATATTATTTGTCCAAATTTAAGCTGCTGATGACATGATCAATTGTAGATATTATGTAGTATTATATCAGATGAAATTTAATGATGAAATGTAGGATACAGAATGAATTTATAATAAAGAGAATATACAATGTTATTGAATTTTGTTGCTACCGGTATCTTTGCCTTGTCTGTGTTTTGTGATTCTATCAGCCTGACAATATGCAGTTAAATCTACTACCTGCTAAGAACTAAAAAAGGCCTTGTCTGTGTTTTGTGATTCTATCAGCCTGACAATATGCAGTTAAATCTACTACCTGCTAAGAACTAAAAAAGAACCTCATCAGTGTATTTTAATGTGCGTAGAGGCTTGGGATAATGCCAACTGGCAAAATTTATTCAATGCAAAATATTATATTTGTGTCATGTATTAACGCTTTGAGAGCCAAAGTCAATTTTTGTCCCCTTTATAAGATATATAAGCCTGTCATTTTTTTCAGACTTTTGCTAAAATTTTGATTAAAAATTCTACACAATAAAATGAGATGTCCATTTGGTCCAAAATTATAAAAAAATTGCTGAAAAATTCATAAAACCTGGTTAAATGTTGCACTAAAATTTTGGTGGGAAAAATTACAAAGGGTTGTAATGTAGAATGTGCTGAAGGGATAGATATTCAAACTCTCAAAACATTTACAATACATTTTAATCTTGCCACGTGTGGGACTGATTTTGAAGCTCATGGAGGGATTCAAGTTTTCACTGGCTTATTTTCGTGAAAATGGAGAATTTTCTTCATAGAGTTAAGACAGAGATAGCCACCATGTTGAACTTCAAATTTCTGCAAATACATGGTAATTTATTTCTCTATCACCAAAGTTTACAGGGTGACCCTTTTTTATTCTTGGTTTTGAATTTAGAAAAGTTTGAGCAAAAGTTTAAGACTTACGGTAATTTTAGGCGCTCTCTTCTAGTGTAAGGTAGACTGCACCTCAGGGACAGATATTGAGACTCAAATTTTTACAATTTTTGATCTACCACTTGTGGGGCTCATTTTAAAGCTCTTGAAGTAAGAAAAATTTCACCTTCTTAGTTTTTAGAAAACAAAATTTCATTGTTCTCCAAATGGGTGACATCCATTTTTAGCTCACATTTTTCACACACATGGGCTTATGTTTTAGCGATGTCTGTCTGTCAAATGGCAAGAACTGATTAGATTTTGGTGGGATACATATTAATGAAGTTATCAAAGTTTTAATATTTCTGTTACATGGGTGTCTATGGGACGCATGATGACCATAAAGTTATATACCAAGATTTACTTCACTAAATATGATGAAACTTGCCATATAAATTGTAATATTCAAGAAATAATAATATTTGGAGCATTATGCCAATTAAATGCTAATTTGAATATTGTAATTAGTGACAGTTCTGAAATTGGTTCACCAATTTTGATAAAACCTGCAGATATTAAAGTGACAGACATTTGACGGTGCTGTGAGACACTCAGTAGAGCCATGTTAATTAACAGCTTGCAGTGTTGAAGGTATAATCTAAACCAGTAAAGGAAAGGACTGCTGAGTGCTGAATTTTTCACGCCTTTGTCACCTCAGTCCTGTCGTGAAAGAGGCTAGTGATACCACCACCACTGTGTGGAGTGTGAATATGTTAGGAAAACGATAGTTTGACCGTATTGGTCGTTTGAGGGCGCTGTGAGTACCATGTATATGGAGTGTGACTGAACAGAGAAAGTCCTTGTTCAAACTTTTAAATTCAGACAAAATTGACCCAGAGTTGACACAGGGGTGACATCCATTTTTAATTTCAAATATTGGTAAAGGTCAGGTAATTTGATTCTTAAGTAGCAAGTTTTACACTGTGACCCCTGTTTTTATTCTTGATTTGGTAAAAGAGTAAGATTGAAAGTTTAATTTAGGAAAAGTTTCAGCAAACATTTACGTCTATCACGTTTGAGGCACACACTATCTTATTACGAAAAGTGAATCCAGTTAAAGAACTCGTCAAATGTCAAGGACACAAAGCTATTCATTTCAGGAGAAGATAAGGACCATGGTTAGGATTGAAGTTCAACTGAAATGGACTCCATAAAGCTCCATAAGCTGTATCCGTCTATGTGTTTTCCATTATAATCTGTGTTCTGTTTGTAAAATAGTTTCTTCTTTCTGAATGATGTAAAAATCCTCAGCAGCAGTATTCCACTTTTCAAAACTGGGGTATGTGTGTTATATCAATGTTCTGAGGGCAATTGAAAACTGCATTGCTATACCGAAAGATTTAACCAGACCTATATCATCAGCAAAATACTTGACCAGCATATACTTTATTCTCTGAAAGCAACTCAAGATTTACAAGTCTTAGAGTCAGTTGACAATTTTTTTCACCCAAACAGAGATACAAGAACGTTCCAGTATGTTTGAGCCTTGTGTTGACTTTTACATGTTATGACCATATTTGGTAAAACATGGATACTTTGACTTGTATGCATCTGAATTTGCCAAAGTTTAAGAAGTGATGATCCAAATTTCTGCTACATATAGAAACCATCAAACATTTAACTCAATATTTGAAATCATATGCTAGGGAATTGCAAAGTCAATCCAAATATCTTGATTATTATTTGAAGATTGGCCTGTTTTATCTACACATAGTAGTAGACAGTAGTAGTTGGACATGTAATTCCATACAGAAAACAATGGTTGTCTTCAAAAAGTTTCATGTGAATATAAATGATCTATATAGAAGACAAAACATCCTTTGGTTTGCAATGATTTCAGACACAAAGCATTGTGTTACATGTATTGAAAAGAGAATGTTTTTGCTACAGTTGCCATCAAATGACAGAGTTAACGACTACACCATAAGTCTATTTTTAAGAGGCAGATCAAAATTCTGTGTACCATAAGACAAACAAGAAAATATTGCCAATGTCTGAAACCATGAGTTATATATAAATAAAATGTACCCCCCTAGACTATTTATTAATGTTTCGTACTATCCTCCTACAATGTGTACTTTTCATTTCCGCAAGGGCGCCCTCTAAAGTCCTTGTTAAGTGTATCAAATTGACAGGATCTGTTTGCAGTACTTTGACATGTTCTTCTCCTGAGTCTTCAGTGTGTAATTTCATAGTGATCAATGGATGGATTTGGTGCCGTAGTGACCTGCTGGCCAACTGCAATAAAATAAGACAAATACATTGCTTTATGTCAACATGGATACTAAAATAAATGCAATTTAGGTCACGTCAGGTGCAGGTAACACTGCTCGCTACACAAATTCCATACAAATGTCAAAATCTTACAGTTTACCTAAAATTTCTAATATAAATACATCGAATGTGATCTGAAATCAAATGGATGGAGGGCTAACAGAGATATTTGATATGTTTCACTTGATTTCCATTCTTAATTGAGATAAAAACAGTATATTTTTTGCTGAGATGCCTGAAATGAATGGGGGGAGGGGGGAGTTGATGTGTAATGTGTTAAACAAATAATCAATCTGAAATGGTTTATAATTGGAGGTAAGAAAGGAAACAAGCAAGAAGATAATGAGAACCAAAGGCTCATACATACCTGGATATCAAGCCTCCATTCTAAATTGTGATAGTGGGGAAGGTCCATAGACATCTTTGAAAGAACTTCATAAATTTCTTTTCTGTTTTCTAAGTAGAACTGTAAAAGTGCTTGCTTGAGGTCTTCATTGAATCCTAGAGTCATGATGGAATCCTGGAAGTCTATTTCTGAAATCTGAATTAAAATATAAAAACACATCACTGTTTAGAACTGTATGATTGGTATTACCATGTATGTCTTGGAAAAAGCGTATATATTATTAAACACTAACTGGGACTGCGTCTGCAAGTTTGAACAAAATATATAGATAGTTGCCTAAATCAAATATGGCTGCTTCAATACAAATATGTGAAAAAAGAGGGACATCGTGATGCATATATGTATTGGAATTCTCACAGATACAACATGATGCCACCAGTTTATGAAAATGGCAAGAAATGCAAAATGAAGTCAAAACTGTAAACTTTACTTGCCATTAGCATTACAATCAATAAATCACAAACAGATATAGTTCATAGGTCTTTGATGAAACTACCAATAATTAAATGGTATCAATGATTTCATTTCCTCTCCATTCAAAGAGTGGTACATATTTTGTTGTTTCAAGAGATTAATGGAAGTCTTTCTTACCATCAGCTTTGCACATTCTGTTAACAAGTACATCAATCCTTCTACACCATTCTGCACTATCTCTGTTTTCACTTCAAGTTTTTCTGAAAAAGGGCATATAACATAGGATTTGAAAGTAAACCAGAGAAGGGAGGCATACTTATTTCTATTGTAAGTCATCCTATATCAATATCTCTGCATGTGAACAAATCTAAACAAGCTAAGTTCTACAGTGATCACCCTTTCTCTTTCTTGTTCAGATGGTAATATTCCATACAACCTTCAAAACAATGATTTATAAGCCTGTGTAAAAAATCAACTTGTTTCTAGCACAGCTTACTCCCTGTGATACAAATTTCGGGATTATAAACAACTATTTAAGGGATTTTGCTGAGTCAATGAAATATGAACTGAACATGTTTTCAGTTTTGAGTTCAGCCTACATACTTTATTCTTGATTTTTAACACAATGAAGATGTTAACACATCTTACCAGTACTGCCAATGCATCAAGGCCTGTGTCAGGCATCAGATTATCTTGCCAGGAAATTTACTTTCTAGATTACAATTTCAATGGAAAACAAAAGGCTATGACACCTCCATAATCCTCTTACAGACTAGAACAAGTTTGATCCCACAGATCAAGTCCCAAGCCTTTAAAATGTAACTCCTCAGCACTGATAACAAGTTTGTTTATTTTGTCACTTTGTGGCTGTGACAATAAAGCACAACACATACCCATGTGAGAAATAAGACTGCTTGATCCTAATATTTGGTTGTGTCAACGTATATGTGTGACTTGGGAAGACAAAGAACCAAATAACGCTAAACCCCGTCCTGTTCACCCCAATACCCTGTAAACAGGTCCACACTAACCATTTATAATATTGGGTTTGGGTCAAACCATGGCAGTGAATGGATTAAAGTGTAACTCCTATTCACTTCCTCTGAATCTGAATGCTGACCATTACAAAGACCCAATGAGGTTGAACACTCACTGAAATGATTTTTTCCTCCAGATCATTCAAAGTAACTTACGAGCTGCTGACTGGTAGACTTTAGGATTTGATCCCTTTCTGATGAATTCCATTGCTATTTTACAAAACTCCTTGACAACTGTAAAGTAAAATATTGTCAAATGTTAGTTAAGTGTAGAAGATAAAACACATGAGAAAATCTTTAATATAGGTAGAGTTATATTTTTCTCTAGATACATACGGTTAAAGTAACCCTAACTTACATTAGATAAAGTCACTAGATAAGAAGGCATAACTTTCTTGACATTATCACATTGGGGAGGCACAAGCTCTTTACACTGAATCTTGGGAAAATGTCACTGAGCAAACCAATCTTTGTAAAGAATCCTATGGTATGCCGATCAGAAAATTTGTGGGATTCGGTAGTAATTGTGAACATGGTCGTATACACATCATTACATCCGTAGGAATTCCATAGCAGTTTTTTTGGGAAACTACACTACAAAGTGTACAATGGTGTACTACCATTGTTATAACGCAGCGGTCAATGTAATCCCTGAGGGACCCCCACCTTGGGCGATACCAGACAAATGTGGGGGATTAGACCGTGTTTGCCATGAAATTATGCCTGAGGGGGTGGGGCAATTGCCTCATATTGAACCCCCTGGTCATTTTCACAGATAAGCACAGAATTAAGAATGCCCACCCATTGGGGTAGGGGATTTACAAAGTATGGATTGTTCAGATTGTCTTGCCCCAGGGGGTGGGGCATTTGACAGATTTCGTGAGACTAATATCCAAATCCCCCACTATGCCCCGAGGTGGGGAGGGTGGAGGTTGACATTGACTGCCGCATAATTTTACAATGGTAGCCAATAGTATACAATATCTGATGACATTTTTGTGGGTGCATTGTTGAAATTGAGCTCTTTTTTGCATATTGTTAAATAAACTGGATCTTAACAAACTGTAAATTTGTTGCAGAAGGGGCCCACACTAGACAGGTTCTACATACCCCTGTGCATTTGCAGGGAGTGGGTGGTCCTACTGATCACTGCTCATCATGAAATTAACTTATCAATCACTGTAATCAGTTGATATTTAAATACATCAGACCACTACTATTTATATATAAAGAATAATAAGTCCAAGTCTCTTGGCTTTATCAGATGTACCGGTACGCATGTAGGTAGCAGCACAGATAGTGCAATTGAGTTTGTGATCAGGCAAGCTCAAGTCTCTCCATGCATACTACAGAGAAATGCCTGGGAAAGACTTCCTTATAAAGGGCCCCCTCCTCAACCTGCCCCCCCTTTTTATGTAGGATATACTGTATACGTAATTAATGCCAACCCTAAAGCAAACCCTTACCCTAATTCTAAACCCTTTCAAGGTTAAGCTTGATGTGCTTCCGCGAAGGAAAGTCTCAAGATTACAGACATTCCAGGTATGAAGGGGGCCAAAAGGAATTCTTGCCTTCCAGAACTACGAATTGCAGAGTACTTTCATCTTGTGCTAATTTGTGGACCCAGGCACACAAGCTGCCGACCCTATCCATGTAAATCAGTGTGGCTGCGTGAACAAGATAGCAAAGGTCTAATGTTGGAACACTCGGCTGAAGCTAGCAGCCAAAACCTAGCAGCCAAAACTATGGTGTGGAAGCTAGCAGCCAAAACTTGCAAGCCACTTTCCTCCTATGTTTGAAGTCAAGTGGACATCAATCTAACATACAAGGTTCTTTATACATGTATCAACACAAACACATCATTTACTAATTAATTTATTTGCATAAATTATCTCCATTCTAATTAGCACCTGGTATCCCAGCTAGCCTATGGCTATAAAGCACAATGCATTGTCTGCTGGAATGAAAGAAACAGTGTGCACCCATTACACCTAGCATGTCTTACACTTATACATCCATACTAACAAACTACACTTGTCTCATTTCTTAATTAATTTCTTTGCATAAATTATCTCTGTTTTAATTATCACCCATATGCTAACCTATGGCCATACAGCATAATATAGTGTCTGCTTGAATAAAAGAAAGAGTGTGCATCCATTTCACCTAGCATGTCTTACTCATATACATCCATACTAACAAACTACACTTGTCTCATTTCTTAATTAATTTCTTTGCATAAATTATCTCTGTTTTAATTATCACCTATAGCCAATGGCCACAATAATATAGTGTCTGCATGAATGAAAGAAAGAGTGTGCATCCATTACACCTACCATGTCTTACTCATATACATCCATACTAACAAACTACACTTGTCTCATTTCTTAATGAATTTCTTTGCATAAATTATCTCTGTTTTAATTATCACCTATAGCCAATGGCCACAAGAATATAGTGTCTGCATGAATGAAAGAAAGAGTGTGCACCCATTACACCTACCATGTCTTACTCATATACAACCATACTAACAAACTACACTTGTCTTATTTCTTAATTAATTTCTTTGCATAAATTATCTCTGCTTTAATTATCACCTACATGCTAGCCTATGGCCATACAGCAGAATACAGTGTCTGCATGAATGAAAGAAAGAGTGTGCATCCATTACACCTAGCATGTCTTACACTTATACATCCATACTAACAAACTACACTTGTCTCATTTCTTAATTAATTTCTTTGCATAAATTATCTCCGCTTTAAGTATCACCCTACATGCTAGCCTATGGCCATACAGCAGAATATAGTGTCTGCATGAATGAAAGAAAGAGTGTGCATCCATTACACCTAGCATGTCTTACACTTATACATCCATACTAACAAACTACACTTGTCTTATTTCTTAATTAATTTCTTTGCATATATTATCTCAGCTTTAATTATCACCTATATGCTAGCCTATGGCCATTATGCATTGTCTCCTGGAGTCAAAGAAAGAGTGTGCACCCATTTCACCTAGCATGTCTTACTCATATACATCCATACTAACAAAATTCACTGCTCTCATGTCTTAATTAATTTCTTTGCATAAATTATCTCTGCTTTAATTATCACCTACATGCTAGCCTATGGCCATACAGTGGAATATAGTGTCTGCCTGAATGAAAGAAAGAGTGTGCATCCATTTCATCTAGCATGTCTTACACATATACATCCATACTTACAAACTACACTTGTCTCATTTCTTAATTAATTTCTTTGCATAAATTATCTCTGTTTTAATTATCACCTATAGCAAATGGCCACATGAATATAGTGTCTGCATGAATGAAAGAAAGAGTGTGCACCCATTACACCTAGCATGTCTTACACATATACATCCATACTAACAAACTACACTTGTCTCATTTCTTAATTAATTTCTTTGCATAAATTATCTCCAATTAATCAACATATATATGCCAAACCATGGCTATATACAGCACAATGCATTGTCTCCTGGAGTCAAAGAAAGAGTGTGCATCCATTTCACC
Source organism: Ptychodera flava (assembly GCF_041260155.1). Classification (NCBI taxonomy): domain Eukaryota; kingdom Metazoa; phylum Hemichordata; class Enteropneusta; family Ptychoderidae; genus Ptychodera; species Ptychodera flava. Next base: position 38,143,677 of record NC_091946.1, on the reverse strand, counting down.
TAGCATGTCTTGCTCATATACATCAATACTAACAAATCACACTTGTCTCATTTCATAATTAATTTCTTTGCATAAATTATCTCCATTCTATTAGACTCCTTATGCTAGCCTTATATATATGGCTATACAGCAAAGTGCAATGTCTGCTGGAATGAAAGAACGAGTGTGCACCCATTACACCTAGCATTTCTTACACATATACATCCATACTAACAAACTTCACTTGTCTCATTTCACAGTTAATATCTTTGCATAAATTATCTCCATTCTAATTAGCATCTATATGCTAGCCTATGGCTATACAGCACAATGCATTGCCTGCTGTAATGAAAGAAAGAGTGTGCACCCATGTCACCTACCATGTCTTACACATATCCATCCATACTAGCAAACTGCGCTTGTCCCACTTCTTAATTAATTTCTTTGCATAAATTATCTCTATTATAATGAGCATGTGCATGCTGGCTAATTGCTGTAGAAGTGAATGCATGGTCTGCTGGAACAAAAGAAAGAGTGTGCATCCATTTCACCTGCCCTGTTTTCTGCACATACATCAATACTTACAGACTTCATATACCTCAACTCTTAATTATTTTCTTTGCATAAATTATCTTTATTGTAATTAGCATCTGTATACTGGCTTGAAACAGAATGCACGGTCTGCTGGAATGAAAGAAAGAGTGTGCATCCATTTCACCTACCCAGTCTTATACATACACATCTATACTGACAGACTACTCTTCTTCCATTTCTTAAATAATTTCTTTGCATAAATTATCTCAATTATAATTGGGACGTATATGCTAGTTTATGGCTGTAGAACAGAGTGCATAGTCTGCTGTGAAGTTTGTTAGTATAGATCTAAAGACACAGGACAGGCTAGGTGAAAAGGATGCACACTCTATCTTTCTAGCAGACACTGCATACTATGTATAGCCATAGGCTAGCGATTATGTGGTAATTAAAATGGAGATAATTTATGCAAAGAAATTAATTAAGAAATGCGAGAAGCCTTATTTGTTAGTATGGATGCAAGACATTGGTAGGTGAAATGGATGCACTCTCTTTCTTTCTTTCCAGCATACAATTGTGCATTCTCTTGTATTCACAGGCCAGCATATAGGTGATAATTAAATAAGAGACAATTTATGCAAGGAAATAAGGCCAAAGTAAGTAAATTCTTTGTTTGCGTCCACTCAAAATCCTAAAAGGTACGCGAGTAAGCGGCTAATAAACACACACAGAAAATTTAACACAAAATCTGTTTGCCTTTATTGGACAATTTTTCTCAAACCACATGAATACTCCTGTCACAGTGTGACACACTGTATGATCACTGTATGCATTTTCATAACAAATGGATCAAAATAAACAGTCATTCTTTGACGTTTGCTTTTCTCTTTCTTTCTTGTGCATTCAAAGTGTCCACATGTCAATACCATTGCACAGCAACTTGACAGCCTCATCAAATTACTTAAATCTGGACAGTTTGAGGAATGGGTACACTATAACAGTATACAGTAGCGGTCTTTTGTCCTCAAGTTCTTGTATGTTTCTTTCAAGTTTCTTGTAATGTCTATGCTCTGATGGAATGTCATAGTTTGGCTGAAAGGTGTCTGTTTTGAAAGAAAACACCAAACAAAAATGGTAACTTGTAGCCTCTGCATTCAATTTTAGAAAGATGGGGCATCAGAGAGAAGAAGAAATTGGTGATATAATTGATAAAAGTATTCCCTGTAGCTTCCTCGGGACCATCCGTAAAACCAGCACCTTTCCTTTCCATCAAATAAAAGAAAGCATTTTGCAATTGTCAGTCTCCACACACAGACTCATCAGACCAAAATTTAGGTGGAAGCTTCACATCTATATTCCTTGCACTTTCAAAGTACCACACCCCAGATTGATTGAAAAGATGAAGTATCATGGCATAAATGGAAATATTCTACAGTGGGTCAAAGCATGATTGACAAATACAAAACAGCGAGTAGTCATAAATGGAGCATCATCTGAATGGAGAATACGTCACAAGTGGTGTCCCAAAGGGTTCAGTTCTTGGACCAGTACTGACATCAATCATACTGGTGGTGAAATTAGTTCTGAACTCAAAAATTTACTGACAATACCAAGACATATCATCCCTTGCGAAATTGTAGTGATCCTGAAATTCTACAAGCTGATTTTGACAAGCTACAAAAAATGAGTGAACACTGGCGGACGCATATTGGCTACAACAACCCCTTCCATAAATAATCAATGAACAATATTTCACTGGGACGTACAACTGAAGGAAAAAACTTGGGCGATCTACTTCATTCTACCTTAAAACCTTCAAGCGAATGTGATAAGTTTACAAAAAGCAAACAGAATGTTGATCTCATCAAACGATCATTGTCGATCAAATCAAAAAAATGTCATTCTTCGTCTTTACAAGCAACTTGTGAGACCACAGCTCGAATATGGAGTACAAGCTTGGTCACCATGGCTACAAAAGGACATAAAAATCTTAGCACGGCAAATAATACCTAAACTCCAACACTACAATTATCAAAATAGACTTAAACAGCTTGGTTTAATAACACTTCAACAAAGAAAAATTCATGACATGATTCAACTCTAGAATTAGTTATCAAAGGCCATTGTAACCTTTCACTTGAGTTAGCAGCTGACTCGAGAACTTGAGGACACTGTCCCAAACTTCATAAACTAACCGTTCGACTTAACACAAGGAAGTACTTTGTTCAGCAAGAGTTGTGGACACCTGGAATAAATAACCAGCCGATGTCATTAATGCAGAAAGTGTGACCTCCTTCAAGAGCAGCTACGACCGCCTACTACAAGTTTGAACTTTCACAGAGGGATTCTAATATACTTTCCCATACCCAAACTGAACAAAAAGTATGTAAATGCCTTTCGTTAACAGGACTGATCACTGGTTTATTTTTGTTTCAAGTTAAAATGGACGAATTAACCAAATTTTTGGCAAACCTAAAAGACCAATTAACTAGGATAGGCCTCAACACTTTCCGATTTTTCCGTCTGCCATACTCTCTGAGTCGTGGTACCCAAGTCCAATCGGCCGACTGAATCTCTCTCTGTTCAAGTCCCAATTGCTCGCAATGACCATGCCTTCAAGTTGCCGTGCAAAGGTTTCCTGTTTTTTAACTTCGATTATTTCCCTGCTTTCATCCATTTTTTATCGTGACGACAAAGCAACAACAAGGCAAAGCCACAACAGACAGCGAGAACATGAGGCCCCGGCGTGAGGCTGAGAGTATCGACAGGGGTAAATGTGTAAAGAGTACTGTTTTACCGCATGGTCCATTAGTGAAATCTGGCTGCCGTAAAGGAGTGTTTCGTCGCAAAGTTAAAAGCCACAACTTGTTTTTGCGGCAAATAGCGCCACCAACGGCAAAATTATGAAGGAAAGTTTGTGTTTTTTTTCCCGAAAAATCTCAGAAAACCTAGGCGCGCGCGGACGCAAAACAAAGAATTTACTTACTTTGGCCTAATTAAGAAATGAGACAAGTCTTAGTTCTCAATATGGATGTCTATGTGTAAAACAGGCTGGGTGAAATAGATGCAACTCTTTCTTTCTTTCCAGCAGACAATGCACTCTGCTGTATAGTCATAGGTTAGCATATATAAGTTAATTAATTGGACATAATTTATGCAAAGAAATTATTAAGAAATGAGACAAGTGTGGTTTGTTAGTATGGATGTATATGAGTAAGACATGCTAGGTGAAATGGATGCACACTCTTTCTTTCATTCAAACAGACAATGCACTCTGCTGTATAGCCATAGGTTGGCATATATATATGTTAATTAATTGGAGATAATTTATGCAAAGAAATTAATTAAGAAATGAGAGCAGTAAAGTTTGTTAGTATGGATGTATATGTGTAAGACATGCTAGGTGAAATGGGTGCACACTCTTTCTTTCATTCCAGTAGGCAATGCATTGTGCTGTATAGCCATAGGTTGGCATATATTTATGTTAATTAATTGGAGATAATTTATGCAAAGAAATTAATTTAGAAATGAGAGCAGTAAAGTTTGTTAGTATGGATGTATATGAGTAAGACATGCTAGGTGAAATGGATGCACACTCTTTCTTTTATTCAGGCAGACACTATATTCTGCTCTATGGCCATAGGTTAGCATATAGGTGATAATTAAAGCGGAGATAATTTATGCAAAGAAATTAATTAAGAAATGAGACAAGTGTAGTTTGTTAGTATGGATGTATATGAGTAAGACATGCTAGGTGAAATGGATGCACACTCTTTCTTCTATTCAGGCAGACACTATATTCTGCTCTATGGCCATAGGTTAGCATATAGGTGATAATTAAAGCTGAGATAATTTATGCAAAGAAATTAATTAAGAAATGAGAGCAGTGAAGTTTGTTAGTATGGATGTATATGAGTAAGACATGCTAGGTGAAATGGATGCACACTCTTTCTTTTATTCAGGCAGACACTATATTCTGCTCTATGGCCATAGGCTAGCATATAGGTGATAATTAAAGCTGAGATAATTTATGCAAAGAAATTAATTAAGAAATGAGAGCAGTGAAGTTTGTTAGTATGGATGTATATGTGTAAGACATGCTAGGTGAAATTGATGCACACTCTTTCTTTCATTCAGGCAGACACTATATTCTGCTCTATGGCCATAGGTTGGCATATATATGTTAATTAATTGGAGATAATTTATGCAAAGAAATTAATTAAGAAATGAGAGCAGTGAAGTTTGTTAGTATGGATGTATATGAGTAAGACATGCTAGGTGAAATGGATGCACACTCTTTCTTTTATTCAGGCAGACACTATATTCTGCTCTATGGCCATAGGTTAGCATATAGGTGATAATTAAAGCTGAGATAATTTATGCAAAGAAATTAATTAAGAAATGAGACAAGTGTAGTTTGTTAGTATGGATGTATATGTGTAAGACATGCTAGGTGTAATGGGTGCACACTCTTTCTTTCATTCCAGCAGACAATGCATTGTGCTTTATAGCCATAGGCTAGCTGGGATACCAGGTGCTAATTAGAATGGAGATAATTTATGCAAAGAAATTAATTAGTAAATGATGTGTTTGTGTTGATACATGTATAAAGAACCTTGTATGTTAGAATGATGTCCACTTGACTTCAAAATATAGGAGGAAAGTGGCTTGCAAGTTTTGGCTGCTAGCTTCCACACCATAGTTTTGGCTGCTAGCTTCAGCCGGGTTGTTGGAACTGCGACGGATCAGCGTAACCTACTGCTTCGAAAAGCAGGATTCTAGTGTCTGGGGCTTTCTTTCTTTTTCTTTTTTGTTGGTGGGGGTATAAATAGCAATGATCTGAGGTATTTAAATATCGACTGATTACTGTGAATGGTACGTTAAATTTCCTGTCGCACAGCGACGGGCGTAATAATAGGAATAGGGAGTGGGTGTGTAGCCTAGCTCTTGCTTGTGCGGGCTCACGGCCTCCATTCGAGTCACGTCAACATCACTGACATCATAAACACAATAACTGCATGCGATTTCCCGGCAAGTGATTGGGATTTGGTTGCATTTTCTGTGTTGGTAATTCTTACCGTCTACATCTACATCCGTTAGAAAAGAAAGATGTTCCTTGTGCTCGTCTTCTAGTAAGAGTAACATGTTGGCGGACAGGCCAGCGACGACACTAAGCTAGCTGTGACAAGAGGTGTTTCCCTAAATGAAAGAATAGAATTACCGAACAAACGAGGGGATGTCCCATTCGTTTGTTCGTCTTTGTTCCCTCCACAGTTTTGTCACGAATGAATGAGTAACGTCTCCTCACTTCACATGTAATCAACTGTATCTCAGCGGCCGGTACATCTACATCTGAGTGAAAGAAGCTAGACGCAAAGCTAGTTGCCCGTTTTGATACCACAATGGCGCTTTCAGGCGTACATCTGGAATCAGATGCGTACATGGTTTGTCTTACACACGCTCTATCAACGGAGAGAGAAGAGATCATGGGTCTGTGTATCGGAGAGGTACGTACGTCACTCCTTATGATCACGAAAGGGAAACAGGAAGTGAATTTTATTTCATTCGTTTAGTTTTCTCCTTCATGTAATTTTTATGTGACATTAAACGACATTCGATCTCATTCGTTTCATACAGTTATGAAAGATTGAATCACGTGAATTTCCCTTCATCAGTTTACAAATAACCGATCTTTGATGTAAATGTAAATTTCAAAACATGGTAATTGAATGAGCATGGAAATAGTAGAGGATTTTTTTAAATTTAGACACATTTCTTTTAAGGGGTGGACCATTTGATATCCTGGGGGGGGGCTTGGAAGATTTGGGGAAAAAAAGACGCCAGTGGAGTTGCTCGAAAAAAAAACTGGCTTTAAGTGGCTGATGGAAAAAAAATTATGGACCATTGCGACTCGGAAAAAAAAATCTTGGCAATTGTTCGATGCACACTGCAGCATCAATAAAAATCAAGCAGTAGCTCTGTAGTTTTATAAAGCATAAACCATTTCAAGCTTGAGGAACAATAACTGAATATGAACAATTGTACAGTATACATGACCTTCTGATTAGAGGAAGTATGCTGAAATTGAAATTGCTCACCAGTGTTTTCCAGAATGTGTAAATCTGAATGTATGGATTTTGTCAAAATACCACAAGAAGAGAGACAGCCTGCAAACATTTTACTATTATCGTTTGCGTATAGAAAACTCATAACAATGAAAAAATGCGTAGAGACTCAATCCAATGCGTAATATTATCACGCATTGGATCGACTCTCTACACATTTTTTCATTGTTATGAGTTTTCTATATACGCATGTTTTATTCGTAAATGCGAACACTGTTATAGTGAATTATCTTACCAATGTTTTTCTTAACAAAAGCGAATGTGTTTTGATTAGAATTGAATGAGTTTGATGGTTTGGGGGAAACTACTATGTGGTAATGAAGAATGGGAAATGGGCAATGAAATGAGCAGACAGCAGGTGATTTAAGATTAAATGTTACATCTTCACTGCAAATAAAACCATAAGTGTGTCATAAATAATACAAACAAAACAAAATCATGTTTGTTTGTTTTGTTGTATGTGAGCCACGTCTAAGACACACAACAAAAGTACTGTTTCAGTCTGTAAATGTCACCTCAGATGCCACCAGAGAAAACCATTTCCACTCCAAAATTTCATTTTTCGCCTTGCGGAAGGGTGACACCCCCCTCTCGCGCCTCTCCCCCCCCCCCTCGTTCGCTACGCTCACTCGCCACTCAGTCGCTTCGCTCCCTCGCAGTCAACCCTCTACTTTCTTAAATTACCCGGCTACTTTCAATGTAAGGACAACACTGACAAGTAAATGCCATAAATGTACATGATTTTACAAATATGTTTTTGTAAAGTGAATCAAAAATGTACATGTATTTACATATCTTTATTTAGTTTCTTGAATATAGTCTGTGTGCGATAGAACAGCATCTTGTTACTGGGTGTGAAAAACCAAGCAAACAAACATTGCACCGAAATTTGGTAAAAAAAAAATATATCTCGAAGAAGGAAAGTGAAAAAAAAAGTTGCCAGCATATGCCCTGTAGAAAAAAAATAATTCATGGTGAAGCACGTGGGAAAAAAAATAATGGCTCTCCACCAATCTTCCAAGCCCCCCCCCCCCCAGGATATCAAATGGTCCAGCCCAAATGTAAATAAATCATTATAGATTGATTTCGTTTCGACATGGCTTTTTATCGGCAAGCTCAAGCCAGCACATTCCAGGGTACAGATGACAGTCCCTTTAATACACCCTTCACCCATCCCCAGTAATAAGCCATTACTAATAATGGTACAGTCCGGAGGCAAGCTTAGGCACACAACACTGCATTTGACAAGGTCCCTCTTTTTTACCTCAATGGAAGGAGTAAACTTCAACAGTCTGTCACATTGACAACGAGGTGATTGCAAAATTGAAGCAAAATACCGTGGCATATTGTCGCATAGATCATTTGGTGCATGCAATGGTTGTCCAACCAGTAACAACTGCATACATCTGAGAGCAGCTGTTGGTCCATAGCTGTACTGGTGGTTTTCTGACCAGTTTTCTGTCTTTTACAACCCCTCCACAGGAATGGAACATTCTGTGTGTAGCTGCTAGTTGGCAAGATTTTTTGACAAATTTAATTATAGCATCCAATTTACTATCTGCCAACACCAATCAATAGCCTGGTTAGGTACTCACCAATGGTGAGTGACCATTACCAAAAATCCTGTCAAATCCACTGAAATACCACAGTTTTCCCAACATGACTACTCCAAAATCGTTTTCAGTTCAAAAGTACCAGTAGCAGGTACTACCCAGGGCCTCAGTAGTACCACAGTCCCTCTATCCTGTGGTAATACTAAAGTTCTTTATCTGCTCCCTGAAGAGTATATCACCTGTCAAACCGCCAAATACACAGATGGCCTACGTGAATTATTCAATAATAAGTGCAGGTGTGTAGTATTGTGTCACCTCTTTCAAAACTTGGTATTTTGGTCCTTTGGTCTGGAATTTGTCCTCTGTCCATTTAGCTTTACAGGAGAAGTTGTTGGAATGAGACCAAACCAAACCAAACCAACAATGGTGGAAAATGATACAAACAGTGTCAAACATAATAAGATCGCATAATTTTTAATGCAAATTTTTCTTCTGAGAAACATTTTGTTTGTAAAAATATATCAATTTCAATGCTAATCATTGTTTTCCAAACTTCTATATACAAGAAAACATGCATGAACTATCTGCCTTGAATTTTAACTTGATGTCATAATGGCCATGAATATGTGATATTGTATTTTTACGCGCGAAGTCATACTTTCACATCAAATGTGGCAACTAGAATTTAAAAGTATCCCTTTATGTCAGATTGCATCAATATTGATGTGCATTTTCCTCTAGTACCAGTGTATGAAAAAAATTTGTTCATTTTGTCTTATTATTTAATTGTATTCTGAAAGATAGCTGCATAGATAGCATCTTTGCTCACATTCTCTCCCTTTTGCAGAACTCAATTTTTCATTTTGAAATGTTTATGTTTTCACAGGTTGATGAACACAGAGTGAGTCATATTGTGTCTGTTGTAATGCTGACAAGATCAGACAAACAGCCAGATCGTGTCGAGATTTCACCAGAGCAACTCTCAGCAGCCACAACAGAAGCTGAAATATCCTTTACGCGTGTACTTGTATTACCTACAGAAGAACCACTTTTGTCAGAGTTTTTGTTCCAACCCAAGTCCTTTGTTAGTCCCCGCGGACGAAGTCCGGCGGGGACTTATAGATTGGGTCCCGTCCGTCCGTCCGTCCGTCATCAACAGTTTCTCAGACACTGCTGAACCAATTTTGTTCAAACTTGGCACAAAGGCATAGCACTATGACCTACAGATGCACATCGATTTATTTTGCGATACGATTCAATATGGCCGCAAGGTGGCCATATTTTTGCGATTTTTCATGTCTTTGAATATTAACTCAAACATCTGTGAATTGATTTTGTTCAAACTTGAGACAAAAGGAAAGCACTATGATCTACATGTGCATGTCAATTTATTTAGTGACACGATCGAATATTGCCACCAGGCAGCCACATTTTTTGCGATTTTTTCATGTCATTGAACCATAACTCAAACATCCATGAACTGATTGTGTTCAAACTGGGCACAAAGGCAAAGCACTATGACCTACATATGCATGTAAAGTTATTTTGCGAAAAGTTTGAATATGGCCGCAAGGCGGTCTTTTTTTTTGCAACATGTTTGTGTGATTTCAAGGCAGTGTAAAAATAAATAACTTATTGAAAAACTGACATCAGCAGTCAATACCCACAGAAATGGGCCGTTAACAAAACATTCAACAAATAACATTGATTTCCAATTCATATGTCTCATGCCCTTACCATCAAAGTCATTCCACAGCAACCATTACACAAATATCATGACCAAATAGACAAGTGGGGACTGTGTCATCAACGATGACTTGTTTTATTTTAACCTAATCACCCAAATTACCTATGAAAAAGCTCACAGTCATCATTTGGTTTTAGGCAAAACCATGGTGGTGAAAGAATCTAGAGAGTCCTTTGTGTTTCAAAATACATGTATCAGAGAAATTATTAAAGAAACTAAGATTCCTCAATTGTCTATATTGCCAAAGTACATTATCATATACCTACATTCACGTGCCTGTGTAAAGCTATGGGAGAAAGCGCCCTCAGATCCGTGCATTTTTTTTACGTATCACGCCTCGGCCCGGTGCCCAAATATGGGCAATCCGTGCATTTCTGAACTATCTCGAATTCTGGTTACTACACGCGTTGCTATCCGCAAATGTTCGATTCGTACACAAAGCCAGCGCAAGATTAGGAAAACGTCTGCTCGCTCAGATCGTAGTTGTGCGTGGCGGCGGTGGAGCCGCTCAGGTGTCATGGGCTTTTATTTCTAAATTCTAGTGAAATCCTGTTTATCCTAAGTGCGTGCCTGTTCAGTATAAATTGCAAGAAACTGATATCAATTTACGCTTTTGTCCTTCTTACACCTCGATTTCAGCCTTGATCTCTGTTGGTCACCTACAGTACAGATGTTGCTTTGCGCGTTCTAGAATGCTGCAGGTAAACAAATGACGTCATTATGTATGTCAATCCGCGACGGAAAGCGGCCATCGTATTTATGAAAAACTGACACAAATGGCGAATGGAATGAATTTTTGATATCGAAATTTTGATATCGATTTTTTTTTCGATATTTTTGAATTTTTGATATTTTTGGAATGAATATTTGATATCGCGTGCATTTTTATCTCCTAAACAATGTTGAATATTATGTAAACTACATATTTATCATTCCATAAGGTATATGATAAAACCTTTACGGCCCTGATACAGCTTTTGCGGCGCTTGGTCGGGCCCTCGCACGCTCGGGCCCTTCCGCCGTACGACCTTGGGCCGCAAAAGCCGTATCAGGGCCGTAAAGGTTAATATTCTATACCAGTAATCTTCATGCTTTTCTTTTGCCATTTAGTGAAGAACATAGAAATTCTTGTAGGTCAAACTGCCAAACTTTTTTGTTAGCTCCCATAGCCATATGTATATATGGCAATGGAAGCTATTCTTATAGGCTAGGAAAATGTCTGTATGTATGTATGTCTGTATGTCTGTATGTCTGTATGTCTGTATGTCTGTCCGTCAACATCAAAAACTCCAAAACCGCTGCACATTTCATCTTGATATTTGGTGTGTACATGGATGATGGGCTGTAGATGAGATTTTGTTCAAATGAAGTTGTCATTGCCAAAAATATGCAAATTAAGTGAAAAAATGCAAAAACAGTCAAAATTGAAAAAACTCAATAACCCTGAGCAGATTACATGAAAAATTAGCATGTAAGTACTTTGGGCTGACCTGAAATGATTGTGCACATCTGTGGTCAGTATCTTGGACTTGCTATTTTTCATGAATTTTTTTGTAATTTTCTCCCATTTTTGGTCAAAAAATCTCCTGCTCTGAAACCACAAGTCCTATTGATTTGAAACTTGGTATGGAAGTGCATAGGAGTGACCTTTCCCAAATTTGGGCAAATCGTGGTGAAATTTGCATATTTTTAGTTTACACGTCCATAGACTCCCATGTATAAGGTAGATCTCCATAGACTCCCATGTATAAGGCCACTAAAAATAAAAATTTAGTTTCTCATTGTATTCATATTGCAAAAAGGATGCAGTGACACAATTTTTAGTCCCCACGGTCCAGTGAGCTTATAGATTGGGTCATGTCCGTCTGTTTGTCCATCCGTGAGTCCATCCGTTCATGCAGATATCTCGGATATTTTGACAAAATGTCATGTGACCTTGATGACCTTTGATCTCAAATATACATATTTGTCCATAACTCAGTAACCACAAGTGCTACCACCCTTCATATATGGTATGATGGGACAGCTTATGACGCCACATATTGTACCTCATTAATTATGCACATATCTAATTTTGAGCGAGCCAATAGAGCTATAGGTCTGATTTTTGGTATATAGGGATAACTTAGCAAAAAATTTTTTTGACAAAATGTCACGTGACCTCGGTGACCTTTGACCTCAAATATACATATTTGTCCATAACTCAGTAACCACAAGTGCTACAGCCTTCATGTATGGTATGATGGGACACCTTATGCCGCCACATATTGTACCTCATTAATTATGCGCATATCTAATTTTGAGCGAGCCAATAGAGCTAGAGGTCTGATTTTTGGTATATAGGGATAACTTAGCAAAACAATTTTTTTGACAAAATGTCACGTGACCTCGGTGACCTTTAACCTCAAATATACATATTTTTCCATAACTCGGTAACCACAAGTACTACACCCTTCATGTTTGGCATGATTGGACACCTTATGACGCCACATACTGTACCTCAATAATTATGCGCATATCTCATTCTGAGCGAGCCAATAGAGCTGGATGTCTGATTTTTGGTATATAGGGATAACTATAGGAGAGAAATTTTTTGACCAAATGTCATGTGACCTCGATGACCTTTTACCTAAAATATATGTTTATGTCAATAAATTAGTAACCACAAGTGCTATGTCCTTTGTATTTAGTAGGATGGGAGACCTTATGACAACACACGCTTTACCTCATTAATTATGTACACATCTAATTCTGGGCAAGCGAATAGAGCTAGAGATCTGATTTTTTGGCATATAGGGATTAATTAGCAATATAATTTTTTTTTCAAAATGTCATGTGACCTCGATGACCTTTGACCTTGATTATACATATATATGCATATTTCAGTAACCACAAATTCTATACCCTCAAATTTTGATAGAATATTAGACCTTAAGATGTCACATCTTGTACCTCATTTATTAAGCGCATATGTATTTCTTGGCTGGCCAATACTGCTAGAGGTCTGATCTTTTTTCCCGATTTAGAACCATAACTTAGACATGCCTCATGAGTTTCAAATTGGGAACAACGACATAGACCTATGTGCCCATAGATCTCAACATATACACTCCAGTGCAACTTCTTAATGACCACATTTTCCTGCCCCATCAAGACTAATACTCCTATTACAAGTGGGGACTATGTCATTGTAAATGACTTGTTGAGTTAATGGTTGTATCACAGTATTCGATATATCTAATTCTGTATTTTTTTCCATTTTATATTCTGAATAATTACATTAAACATATTTCACTGTCTCCAGTACATTTCATTTAAGTATTTTCACTTCATGCACTTTATCCCTTTCACACATGTTCAAATATCTGACCAGAGAACAAACACTAAATAGTCCAGGATGGGAGCTACAGTGTCATTGACGCTATTTTTCAACTTACACTTCTTACAACCAAGCACTGAGTGTGTAAAATAATTGCAGTGGCATTTTATTTATCAGTAGAACACATTAATTGAGTACACCAAAATATTTCTATTTTCTTGCCAGAGTTGTCAGAGGAAGGTTCTGAATAAACCTTGCTTGGCTTTCAGAGATGAGTGTCTTTTTTGTAAATTAAATTGAACAAAAGTATTTCCAAGTTCACAAAATAAATTCATATTTATCTTTAACCGTAAGCACAGATTAGCTAATCTCCTACAGAGACCACTCAGAGTTGTTGGTTGGTATCATTCACATCCACACATAACAGTATGGCCTTCACATGTCGGTAAGTAGAAGTCTAGATTTGAAGTAAAATTTGTAGCGTAGCTAATGTTAAGTTTATTTACTCTGTTTGTGTGTTGATACGTTCTTATTTTGTCAGTCTCGTACACATCCGAATAATAGGTGACATTTGTGACATTATGTAAAACATGGCCCACTTTTGAAAAGAGTGTTATGTCGTCGAAAATTTTTCCCTCTATATACTGGTGAATGCGTTTTAGGCCAGAGTGACAAACCATTACCTCATGAATGTCGGTAGAGGGCGCTACCATGTAACATTTTCTTTTATATTTCAAAGAGCTAAGAATGAATGTTACCTCTCTTGTGCCCATTACATGTACAATAAATTCAATTCAAATAATCTTCCAAATTCAAGCTTTTGATGGGCATTGAAGAGATCAAGTGCAACTTGTGCAAGATCTAATCTGGTCAGGAAGTTCTACAAAAGTGGAATTAATGTTCTTTGTCAACAAATTGCAATGGCATAGCAGGGGGAAAACATCATTAAAACATAGGTTTTAATGAATTTGTACAGTTGACTAAATTTTCTTTGTTGGCGTTATTGTTATGTTTTAGATGATTGCCAAATAAGACAGATGAATATTTTTATGAGTTGTCCATCCTGAATTGAGGTGATATGAACCTGAGGGATTTTTATTTGTTTGCTCAGTCACAAGTTTCATGAGATACAGAAATGCCATCTTGTTTGAAAGCTATGACATCCATTGAAATCTCTAGCTGTCGTCTTCATTTCAGACAAAAATATTTTAAGAATAATGATAACATGTAAGATTTACATGAACTTACTTCCTTTCGGAGGCTGTATTTACGTAAAAAGTACACCACCTTTCCTTCATCAACTTCTCCATCATCTATCAGGACTGCCTCAATGACAAGACCTAACTGATATGATTCTCTTCACATACAGATGTGTTAACACAAGCTATGTATCAGAGGTACATGGATGAGAGTTTTATTGGTTTAATATTTTCCTGCTTCAACAATGATAAAGCAAGTAAACGTGGCAGAATACAAGTGACCTGTTTCCAAGCCATCAATCAAAGCCCAGAGGGAGAAGCACCAATGTGAGTTGATTCTCTTCATGGGACTAACAAGTCACTGCTTTTAGACCATTTCATTATCCATACAGCACTTGTAACTTGGACAATGCAGTGTTGGAAACTGGCCAAAATATTTGCCAGACATCAGGACCGGTAACTTTCAAAACTTGCCTGTCCTGCCAGAAAGTTGCCTGTCCTGAATTTTTGACAAATCCATTCATTCAAAAAACACAAAACCATTATTTACTTCAAACTGTAAACAACTTTATTTTCAATATGAGTACTAACTGTGATCTTACAAACAAACTGTTCTGAATTCCACTGTTTGAAATGAATTCTAATCCGGACTTGAACACAAAATTTCTACAATAACAATGCTGATAACACACTGATTAATTAATTAGTTAATTCAAACACACTTTGCCCATATCGCTCAAACAGTTAAAAGGTTTCACGATAGCGGTTTTAACAACGGGAAACAATTGTTTTTCTAATTTGTCTCCATTTTATGCCACTTTATCGTTAAAAACCAAGATGCAATCTGTCATCGAATTGGTACTACAATCAACCAAACTGAAAAGATTGCTGAGCAATACAGAAACATCATCTGGCAAAGAAAATCAAAACTGAGAGAGCTGCCATATCAGTAATCAAAGTTGGCGGCATGAATTAAATAAACCAATACTCTCCTCAGACCAACCGATTTCAAATGCCGTTTACAGCAAATATTGTTAACGAAACCATGAAACCTGGGAATGGCTAAACATAGAGAAACAAGATTTATTTCTCGAATCAGCCCTTCACAACATGCTTTTCAAACACCAGAAAGCAGGCACCATATTGACCCGAAATATATTACAAAGTCCACGAAAAATTGTCACACGAAACTAAAAGTTCGGATAATCGATTTAAATGCCTAAAGCAAACTAATCATTGACAGATTAGTACAACATTTACTGTTAACATAACGAGCACTAGCAACGCTCAAATATGCCCTAAAACAAAAATCCTTATAAGTGTCCAGAAACTCCGGTCGATGCCGGGTCATGTTAATTTATATAATATGACACCACTATAGAGTCACTATAGAGTCAGTCAATAGTGGCTAACTCTCTCAATAACGAATCTGGCTTCTCCTCCTCAAGACGAAGATGACTTCATTACACAACCAAGCGGAGGGGATACAAAACAAGAGAGCGACTGATGAAGGAACCCCATTTTTGGTTCCGAAACACCGTTAAGATGAATCGCTCAATCAACAAACCGGTTTACCGGGACCCAAATCACGTGACTAGGGTCAAAGCACTATCGATTCACCGGTGTCTCGCCATGTATTCCACACAAAATAAATGCAATGAGGCTTTCGTATTTATTCACCATATCATAATACTAAACAATCTTGGTAGAGCCGATGTGTGGAGTTGCCCTCATTTTCCTTTATATCCTTTATATCTTTATATCTTTCCTTTATATCTTTATATTTATAGCACTGCCTGATATCGCTCAAATCTCGCTTAGTGTGAGATTTACTAGTATGAGGGACTTCATGTTTACCTGTGTTTACATGTCTCGCTTGCATTACGTTCCGGGTCACACAGTTGCACAGTTTCAGTAGCATAAGCGCGTCGAAGTCGGACGTATTGGCATACTACATTTCTTTTATTTTACACAACATCTAGAAGCAGCTGATCTATGAGATTACTGGGTATGCCGTATGGGCTACTATCGAGAGCCCGACACACGGACGTGGAAGTACAATTTTCTTCCCGTCCGACTGAAAAGTTACCCGTCTCGGACGGGAGGACGGGCGGTAGTTTCCAACGCTGGACAATGTCAATATCAGACTTTTCTGTGACTAACAAGTCACTGCTTTTAGACCATTTCATTATCCATACAGCACTTGTAACTTGGACAATGTCAATATCAGACTTTTCTGTAGATATAATACTGAAAAAACAATACTGCACAAACAAATATGTATTTTAAGGCATCTTTTTCAACCCCTTCTCTTTATTGATTTCAGCATATATTGAGATTATGCACTGAATTTTTATTATCCAGTTTCTTATTTATTCAAAATCTTGCTGTACCCTGAAGAAACTTGTAAGAGCATTTTTAAAATTTGTTTCAAAATTGTCCTCGGCATGATGTAGGGCAAGATTTAATATTCTTTTCATTATTTGCTGATAGTTTGTTGGTCTTTGTTTGTTTGTTTGTTTGTTTGTTTGTTGATGTAGTGATACATGACAGATATAAAAATACTGATCAATGTTTCAAAAGTTCCAGTGACAATCTTCTTTGACCGGCAGATCATCATTTTGTACTCGTAATATAAACTTCCATGTTGTACTTTCATAGGTATGAGAGATTAGAGATTCCATTGTACATCAAACCAAGGGAAGCAATGAGCAGTCCCTGCCTTGATGCTCTGGTACAACTGCCAAGAATTCTGTCTCAGGAAGAACATGATGCTTATGCAAAGACTTTAGAAAATGAAAGCATGGATCTGCTGACCAGGACCCACAATGGAGCTGGTGGGTGACTATTTCAATATAATACAGTAAAAATGTATGAAAATAGGTGAAAAAAATTATTCTGCAGGTGTCTCTGACCTTTTGGATTACTGAACTCTTTTAATCAATGGAGGAATTCCTTGAAATTGCTTCAGCTAACCCTATGACATTTTTCTTGATGCTGCGTATCTTTCTAGCCTCTGACTCCAGTAAAATTTGCATATCTACCTTTTTGTTCTGTAATATGATAGGGCAATCTCAAGCATTATCATATACCTTGAGCCACATTTCTGTGTAATGCTATTGGAAAAAACGCTCTCACATTTGTGTAAGAATTTGCCGTATCATGCCCAGGCACACTTTGTCCAAATATGGGCAATTGCATGCATTTCTGAACTACCTTCATTCTGGTTACTATGCCCAGTGCTGTCCATGAACTTTCAATTTCTAAACAACAAAAAACATCCCCTTATTCTGATTGTAGCGGCAAACGTAAAATTGGCAACGTCAGTTGATATTTCTGTTGAAATCCAGTGTAAACTAAGTGTATTACTGATCATCTATGCTCTTTTGAAAGATGAGAAATTGAACAGAAATAACATTATTAAATGTAGTACAATCACACAATGCTGCATGAGCCAAGCTGTCACCTGTCTTCCAGCTTCAATTACATGGTGATTTCATCAAAAACTAGTAAAAATTTACCAAAAGGCATGATACTTCTTTAAACTTTTTTCTGATGCTCTGGTCTTGCTGCCTGTTCAATGGAATTTACGATAATGTTTATCATGACGTTGTCTTTCTTATTACATGCCTCGATGTGAGTGCAAATCGGAGCATTGATTTGAATAGGAACATCCGGGGAGTTAGCTGGCCGGCAAACGATGTACTGACCGGTTAGACGCTTAACACTAGATGTAACATATCCATGCGCGCACTTCTATTTTGATTTTTGTTAAAATCTGTTTGATGCTGGTTGATAATGGTAAAATTGTTTGAAAATGCCCTGCATGGAACTGAATGTCATATAGCATTGACTGTGAAGAGGCATGTAATAAAAATATTATTGCCTGAATACATTGGTTTATGTGCCCTCGCAGCAGGAGACAATTTGCCCTCCTGGCGTCGGGCAAATTGTCACCAGCTCTCGGGCACATAAACTCATGTATTCAGGCAATAATATATATTACACCTCAATATGGCCTTATCCTGTATTGGAAGATGTACACTGCTTTGCGAGTTCTACAGTTAAACAAATGACGTCCTTATGTATATTAATCTACAACAGGATGTGGCCATCATTTTACCAAAACGTTGACACAATTAGGAATGAAGTTTTGATATTGCACACATTTTTATCTCCAAAACTTTGCAGAATGTTACTTTAACTACCTATAATATACTACCTATAATACATTTCATAAGGTATATGATAACCTTTACGACCCTGATATGGTTTTGCAGACCTCGGTTGTACAGCATACTCAGGCCCTTTTGGTCTTTACAACCTCGGTTCACAAAACCTGTATCAGAGCGGTAAAGATCAAATTAGTATCTTTAGTCAGTGATATATAAAATTGGCTAAGAAGAAACTCCTCATTAAAATCTTTGAAAAAAAGGGAAAAAATCTATCAAAGTTACATTTAGTTTGGTGCTATCATTTTCCTTCTGAAGAATGTTAGTTATTATTAAATGCAAATGAGACAACTTTGAAAAGATAAGTTCTCTCTGTTCTGTTTCCATGGTTCCATGTTGTTGCAACCTACTATTTGAACACTCACAAACAAAATTTTTAATTGAAATTGATAAGTTTGATAGAGTTTTGGTCATACAGATGGACGATATCAACAAATATACATCTAGTTTGACAAAGTTACGAAAGATTCACAGTTTTAATAACTTCATGCAAGAATACCTCATTACTGCCTTGCATCTTTTACTTTTTTCAGTCTATACCAAATCACTGAGTCATTTGATGGAAGTCATGAGCGGACCACTTTTACAGAGTTTGGAGACAAGGTTGGAGAGAAATGAAATGAAAATGGAAGCACTGCAATTAGAAAAGGAAAAGTTGTTGAAAGAGCTTGAGTCGTGATACGTATCCATCTCTTCATGGAAAATTTACTGTGTTCATATTTAATATAAAATATATATTTTGTGTAAATAGAAGTGAATTTTTTTCTCACAGTAATGTAAACATTACAGATGATTTTATAAGTTCAATGTACTTAAAACTGTACATACTGATGATACATGTCATTTTTACTTTATAGCTCTTTTTTTACGTGTTCTTTGTTCAGGGAAT
Organism: Ptychodera flava; assembly: GCF_041260155.1. Classification (NCBI taxonomy): domain Eukaryota; kingdom Metazoa; phylum Hemichordata; class Enteropneusta; family Ptychoderidae; genus Ptychodera; species Ptychodera flava. The sequence goes on along the minus strand of NC_091946.1, from coordinate 38,124,100 downwards.
TTTCATTAATAGTGTTTTTGTTTTACACTTTCACCGTAAAACTAGTATTCTGAAAAATTCAAAGGGTCCAAAGAATTACTGATTTGTATAATTCTTTAATTCAAATTTCACTTTTTAAAATACAATTGTGTTACGTGCAGAGAAAACGAACAAAAGGGTGAACTCAGCAGTTTCCGTTTAAACAAAATTTATTACGAAAACAAAACTAATTGCTAAGTTAGGGACAGAGTACAAGCTTTAAAAAGTGTACAGACTACTTATCTCAGCTGGGACGGCAAAGCTCCAGTCTCAGAGTTGTAACAGTCAGTTGGATGAATGAACAGTCCTTTGGCTTGCAGGCTTGAAGCTGCACAAAGACCACAATATAAATCCAGCGTTGACAGTGAAGGTCTTGAAAAGTCTTGAGAATGACTACTGCTGGAGTTTAGTAACACACAAGAGACACGATCCCAAAAGTCTGACTGGAAGCTGAGCACGTCCCTTTTATAAAGGCATATAAGAACAATCTAGAACTTTTATTGACATGCTAATTACTGTTCTAAAATTATCTCCCTTACACAACTAATCAACTTTCCAGAACATTCCAAACATGACTAATTGAATTCAAGGTTGTGAGGTCATCAAGGGCAGTGACCTTGGGAATGTTCTAGACTGATTGAACTCAGGTCATGATGAGTGTGGGGTAAATGACCTACATGACACACCCCCTCTTCAAAAAAAGAAAATTTTTCAAAGAAAAATCTTTCTTTTACAATGTAATCTTAAAGAGGATTTAAGTACTCAAATTTTGTTTTACTCTAAAGTAAAATTTCTTGAAAGTGAACAACAATAAACTCTAAATACGAGAGAGACAGTCTGCAATTAAATTGTCTCTGCCTTTGATATGTCTAATGTCAAGATTAAACTCCTGTAAATTAAACTCCATCTTAGCAATCTCTGATTTTTGCCTTTAAATTTCTGTAGAAATACAAGAGGGTTGTGATCAATATAAACCACTATTGGCTGATTTGAAGAAGTAACATAAACTTCAAAATGCTGTAAAGCTAATATCAAGATAAACACTCTTTTTCAATTGTAGAGTAGTTTCTCTGAGATTTGCTAAATTTGCAAAATTTGTTAAAAATAGCAAACAAGATGATCTGTCCCATGACTATCCTCTTGCAATTTGGTATTGGAAAACTCGAAATGGCACTGAACTTGGCATAAAGTATGCATGGCAAAGTCCGGTTATTTTTATTGAGTTCGATAAAGTCATTGTTCGGCAAATACTTGGCTTCCTCCTGGAGATATTCCGCTTTCGCAGGATTCAGTCCGTCTGGATGTTGTTTCACTGGATTACTGTCGCAGACATCTTCGGTGTGATAGATGATGTTTGTCCTCGTTGAAATATCTTGGAACAAATGTTCATGGATTGGTTCTTTCAGCTGTTGTTGGTGTTCTGGCTGGAGGTGTGCCAACTTTGTAGACTCCAGCTTCTCCAGGATTCCTGAGTTCTGAAGCTTGACCGAGCCCAGCTTTGAGTTTAGAGTATTTTCACTCAAGTCAGTTTCAGTATCACTATCTTCATAATGGTTTGAACTGACTGCACTGACAGGCTGAGTTATAGTAGGATTATCCCTATCCAAATATGGCTTAAGCATATTTATGTGACATAGCTGTTTTTGTTTTCGCCTGTCAGGTGTTATTATGATGTAATTTAAATCACTCAATTTCTTATCAATTAGATATGGCCCAAAGTAACGAGCATGGAGTGGTTTGCCAGGAATTGGAAGTAGAACAAGAACCTTTTGACCTGGTTCAAACTTCCGTTTTGAGGTGTTTTTATCATATTTGGTTTTCATTGACTGCTGAGATGACTCAAGATTTCTCTGGCTAATTCACATGCTTTAGAGAGCTTTGTACGAAAATCTGAGACATATTGCAAAATATTCAGACAATCATCGTCGTCAGACAGGAATTTCTCTTTAACGAGCTTAAGTGGGCCACGGACTGTATGTCCAAATACAAGCTCAAATGGGCTAAAACCAAGAGACTCTTGAATTGACTCTCTAACAGCAAAGAGCAAAAAATGAATTCCTTCATCCCACTGCTTCTCTGTGTCAAACAGTAGGTCCTAATCATGTTTTTCAAAGTTTGATGAAATCGCTCAAGAGCACCCTGACTTTCTGGATGATAGGCGGATGACCTATACTGTTTAATGCCTAGCTGATCCATTACTTGTTGAAAAATACCAGACATAAAGTTGGAGCCTTGATCGGACTGGACACATTTAGGGAGGCCAAATAAAGTGAAAAATTTGACTAAAGCTCTCACTATAGTCTTTGTCTTTATGTTTCTCAGTGGTATGGCTTCTGGGAACCGGGTTGATGTACACATAATTGTCAACATATACTCATTTCCTGATCTTGTTTTTGGTAGGGGCCCACACAGTCTATTAGTATCCTACTAAATGGTTCTTGAAATGCAGGAATTGGTTGTAAGGGGCCTTTGGAATGGTCTGATTTGGCTTTCCTACCATTTGACATGTGTGACAAGTTTTACAGAAATGTGCTACATCCTGCCTGAGATTAGGCCAATAAAAGTGACTGAGAATTTTATGATAAGTTTTCCTGACTCCTAAGTGACCAGCCCAGGGGGTTTCATGGGCCAGGCGCAATATTTCAGCACGATAGGGCTTTGGAACCACAATTTGATGTTTTATAGCCCAATCGTCATCAACCAAGACATCTGGAGGTCTCCATTTACGCATGAGAATACCAGATTTGTATAATAGGAAACAGAGCTATCTGAAGTTTTACCTTCATCATCTACCCTGTCAAACAAAGACAAAATATCTGGGTCTTTGTGTTGTTCTGCAATGAGATTTGATCTAGAAAATGTCTGACTTTGGTCAGCAGAAGTTTTACTGGAAGTTTCAAATCCACGAGGGATAACGGAATGATCCGTGTCAAACACCTGACTGAGAAAGGTGTCATTTAAGTCAACATCTGTGACATTATTTTTGAGAGTATTTTGATTCTCGGAAGTTTTCTTTGACATGGCTCGAGTAATGGCACATGAAGGAAATAAATCGGGTATCTCTTGTTCAATTGGCTCTGGATCCTGATCTAAACTAGGATTATCAGTCACAAGTGGATTAGTAATGACCTTGTCCCCAGCAAGGTCGTTTCCAAGAAGAAGGTGAATCCCTTCAAAAGGCAAAAAAGGCCTAATACCTAAAGCCACAGGTCCAGAAACAAAGTCCGAAGACAAATAGACATTTGGAGAGGAACAGGAATGTAGTCATTACAATCTACCCCCTTAATAAGAACTTTAGAACCTGAAAATGACTTTTCAGAAAACGGCAGGGTATCTGCCAACAAAAGAGACTGGGAAGCCCCGGTATCTCTTAAAATTTTGACAGGGGTAGCGGAAGAAAAATCACTAGAAAGTGATATAAAACCATCATGAATAAATGGTTCGAAAATACCCATAATGCTATCTTGAGAAGAATTGACCTCGACCTCATTAATTGGGGATAAGAGGGGTTTAACCTCAGAAAATGTGTTGCACACATTATTAGACTCTAATTGAGTTGATGAAGAAATAAAGCCGGTGGGCTTAGATCCACTTTGACCACTTTGACCTTCACATTTTCTTTTCAATTGAAACAATCTGACATAAATGGCCGTCTTTCTTGCAATAATTACAAGAAAGTGTACCAAACTGTTTGTCAGAAGGAGATTGAGACTTGGGATCTGATGATGTGGGAGTGTTACTTGACTCTGTGAACTGTTGTCATTTGATTTTCTACTGTCCTTTGAAAAATTCTTGGACGAAAAGGAGGAGTTAAATTTACCGCATTGTTTCTGTATGAAAAGGACTGGGATGGTTTGCTGAGAAATGAAGATTTGTGGGTCAATGAATAATCATCGGCCAAACGTGCAGCAACCTCCAATGTATCTGCCTTTTGTTCATTGATAAACGTCTTGATGTCACTCCGGATGCACCTTTTAAATTCCTCAATCAAAACAAGTTGTCGTAATTTTTCATAATTCTGACTGACCTTTTCAGAAGAACACCAGCGATCAAACAGTTGTTCTTTGTTCGAGCAAATTCAACATAAGTTTGATCCTTCACCTTCTCACAATCCCTAAATTTCTGACGGTACGCTTCAGGCACCAACTCATAGCCCTTGAGAATTAATTCCTTCACAGAATCATAATTTGAAGCCTGCTCTACTGACAATTGAATGTAAATTTCTCTGGCTTTACCCACCAAAGCACTCTGTAAAAGCATAGACCAGGACTCCTTAGGCCAGTTCAGACTCTGAGCAATTTTCTCAAAATGAAGGAAATATTTATCAACATCCTTTTCTTGGAAAGGGGGAACTAGCCTGAAATGCTTAGTGATGTCAAACTTGTCTGAAGGGAAGAATTTTCCTGACTGTCCAAGCTCTAAACGTTTCATTTCTAATCTTTCCTGCCTGTCTTTCTCTCTCTGTCTTTCTTCCATTTCTAATTGCATTTGTATTTTTTCTTTTTCTAATGCCTGTCTCTCTTTTTCCATTTGTAATTCTAGTTTCTTGATCTCCAAATTTGTCTGCAATTCTAATTCTAATTTTCTGAGTTCAGAGGTAGACTCGGGCTCATAATCTTTCAGGGTGGATTCCTCAAATTGGCCTAAATCAACTAGATGTTTGGCAATACGGTACTGTATTTCCCTCTTGCGCATAGATCTTTTGACTTCTACTTTAAGGAAATTGGCCAGTGCAATGAGGTCGTCTTTTCTGAGGGAATCAAATGTGTCCTGATCAAGGTCATCCATTTCCTCTGGTTTAAATTCCGCCATGATTAAATTTCGCTGAGTTCACAGTATACAGTAGTTTTGAAAAGGCTGTCAAAATGTTGTCAAACGGCTCAAAATATTCGTATCCCGGACGAGCCCCCAATTTGTTACGTGCAGAGAAAACGAACAAAAGGGTGAACTCAGCAGTTTCCGTTTAAACAAAATTTATTACGAAAACAAAACTAATTGCTAAGTTAGGGACAGAGTACAAGCTTTAAAGTGTACAGACTACTTATCTCAGCTGGGACGGCAAAGCTCCAGTCTCAGAGTTGTAACAGTCAGTTGGATGAATGAACAGTCCTTTGGCTTGCAGGCTTGAAGCTGCACAAAGACCACAATATAAATCCAGCGTTGACAGTGAAGGTCTTGAAAAGTCTTGAGAATGACTACTGCTGGAGTTTAGTAACACACAAGAGACACGATCCCAAAAGTCTGACTGGAAGCTGAGCACGTCCCTTTTATAAAGGCATATAAGAACAATCTAGAACTTTTATTGACATGCTAATTACTGTTCTAAAATTATCTCCCTTACACAACTAATCAACTTTCCAGAACATTCCAAACATGACTAATTGAATTCAAGGTTGTGAGGTCATCAAGGGCAGTGACCTTGGGAATGTTCTAGACTGATTGAACTCAGGTCATGATGAGTGTGGGGTAAATGACCTACATGACAATTGTCAAAATAACTACTTCATTGATTGTGAAGAACCAGTAGATAAAACTTCTGCCACTCTTCGAGTAAGGAGTTAGCTTGTAATAGTTACAGCTGAGGACAAAATGTTTGAGATAGCAAAGTTGGTAAGTCCCTATAAATATCCATTTTGATATTCCTACCCCCCCCCCTAGGAAGACAGATAGGAACTCAGACTGGTGGCGTATGATGTGTCCTGCTGCTTGCTGAGTGTGTAATCTTCCCTTGATCTCCACCCACTTCCCTTGCTGATCTCCGCCCACTTCCCTTGCTGATCTCCGCCCACTTCCTTTGCCGTGTGGAACAAACCATTCCCATAACTGTCTACCACAAAACACACATACATTTTTGCTCATTAATACGTTTATAATAAAGATCCTGTGTGTTATTAATTATGTCCCACATAGCAATTATAGATGTATTATTTGTTACCTTCCGTGCAAACAAATGGCCACAGATTATTCTCCCAAGATCAATAGTGTTGCCAAGCTGGGAAGTGGAAGGGGATCAAGGGAAGACAGCACACTCAGTAATCAGCAGGACACATTGAAACCACCAGTCTAAATTCCTTGCTGTTGTCCTTGGAGATAAGAACATTGCAATGGATAGTGATAGGGACTTGTCAACTTGGCTATCTCAATCATCACAATTAACATCGACCCCTGTCATTCTTTCCTACTAAGTTTTTAAATATTTCCTTTAAAGGTATACAGTCACCTGTAATCTAAACATGCCCATATATGGTCAAAGGGGCGTTCCGTGGTATTCAAAATGCCATGTGAGGACGCTGTATTTAAAAAGCGGCCACCCGCTTAAAATCTGTGATTGGTTAGATTTCTCTTTCCATGGTAACTGTGGCAAAATTGGAACAGGTAACAGTATACCTTTAATATCAATGGTGTAGTTAAGACCATCAGGCATCACAAAGAATACGAAGACATAGAGAACTAAATTAGTTTACAATTTCTGTCAGATTGTATAAGAATTAGCTGATGACTGCAATTTTTCTTTTCAGTTTTTGTGCATATCCATCATCTTGTAGTCAGTATGACACAATGTGATGCAGTGTTTCTTTTAAAGTTCCATTTTTGTAGCGGAAATCTTTTGGGGCTTCCATGTATGGGGACATAAGGTGTGCGGTAATAGGGTTATGCACAAAATATGGTCATATACAGGTTCATACTCTGTAGGTAGAGTATTAGAGTTACACATGGCTTGTCCAATGTGCCTCAAACAGATCTTTCAACCATTTGTGGCAGTATTTTGTAAATAACTGTACAGCATCAGCTAGAAACGTATGCCAATGGGTTGTTGGTTGTTTTCACATACTGTAAATCACAGACCACAATACAAAGATGTTTCCTTTAGCAACCGTGTCATGCTTGAGCAACACTATGTGAGTTCAATGTTGATCTTCAGAGATAATTACAAGATATAAAATAATTTTAAACCAGCTTTATCTCTCAAAATGGACTTTGTCTCGTGAAGCAAAGCCACAGGATATTCTATGAAATATTGTTAGAGTATAGTTTGGTAGCATATGTAGCTTTGCAAAATCAGAATGCTGGGCATTATGGTATTGAAATAACACTTGATAAACTTCACTTGCATTCATTGACTTTAAACCTTCTGTACACATTTAAAGTGAATCAGGATCTGAGTTTTGTAAAATCCTTTGCCATCTGGCTGTTTATTAGTGAAACACCAAAATTGGCCTGGTAGCACAATAGCAAATTGGATTGTTATAGTTGTTTTACTGTATCCTGACATGTTCTCTTGACATCAACTTCTTGACAAGAATGCAATCTGAAAGTTTTTAATGTAACTCAATCCCGTTGCAATGGTAGATACCTTAAAGTACCTGTGTGCTGGTAGTATATTTTTGTTCAATAATGGTTATAATGACATCTTGTAAACTTTGTTGTTTCTATGTAGCTTTTGATTACTTACATAATTTAACAAAACACACTGCCACTATTCACAAACAATATTTAAATTGTGTAACATTCATGTTAATCTTATGACACACTGTTTTCTTATAATCTTTAATTGTTTTGGATGTGTCATTTTCACAAATTGATTAGTATCGTGTGTGTTTACAAATTTTCAACATTAGTCCGTTTTTACTAATGTCTTGTTTTTTGTTAATTTGTGATTATTTACTTCATTTATCTTATACTAGACTGAAAGATCCATCGCTAGAGGGCGCACTTTACGCTCCTCTTTTCACCCAAGAGGGGAAGTAGAGAGAGCGCCCTTGAGTGACAGATCTTTCAGTCTAATTTTATACCGGTGTCATATGTATTGCTATTATCACAATAAGTCCATAACAGGTACCCTGTCCCCCTGACAAGGCCTTATTTTCCGCATTACAAAGTACAAGAAACAGTACTACGATATCATAGACATGACGGAAAGGATGAACCCCTTGTGGCTGCAACTGTTCATGTTTAATTTTCACCCTTGAGTAAACTTTGAGGCTTAGAAATATTGTAGATATATCTAGTTAAAGCTGTACATATTTCAATCTAGAACAACCATTTGGAACATCAACGCTCAAACCCAAATATGGCTGTCGTGAGCACACTGACAATCTCATGATGGATATATTATGTATTATGTACAGATCTTTCTAATCAATAGCGAGATGATAACCTAAGCTTTTCAAAAGTATTTCTATATGGACTTCTTTCAGCTCTATAGCATGTGTACGATACTCTGACCTCTAACCTTTTCTTAAAGATTTTATGATAAAATTTAGGCTCGCTGCAAAATTACCTTACAAACAGGGATGTTGTAGAAAAAATACAGCTTTTAAGCATGGACAATATCTTGGGAAAATGACATATCTTGGGGAAATGACAAAAAAGGACTCGCCAACTTCATTGTGAACTCTTTAACATTAGATAACATTAGAAGTGTAATCATTGAAAGATTTCTTTTCATCAAATGTCAACATCTTGTTTGAAGATGGCCAATGTTTTTTATTCATTGATCATTTCAATAGGGATATTATTAGGAATTAAAAATATTATCTTGCCAAACGACAACTCGTCCTCCTCTCCATACAGAATTGAACCATAGACCCTTGAGGGTCTATGATTGAACAGACGATGACAAAAAAAAAGGTTGGTACCATGCAGGCCATTCCCATGTCTGTTTGGTTTTGTGCTTTTCAAACTGAATCCAGTACGACAAATATTATTTTGAAAAATTTCAAAGAAACCTTTTTATTTTACATGATATGAAATATGTTAGCATAATAAAAAACAGTATCTCAGTAGTCATGCCAGTGACAGTGAAGTAACTTAAGGTGTAGTATGCTCCTCAAAAGTGAAAACTTCATTAGCCAAAGGTGTTTCTTTTGGTAGAGACCTTCCTCAAATAATGTTGGTTAGGAAGACTAAGCTACACTGATCTGACCAAGCTGTGCAGCCAGACAATGCAAAAGTGAAGAGACGTAAACTTTTGTTCAAACTTTCCTCAAGGAAACTTTCAGCCATTCTCTTCAAGAATAAAAATCAGGATCATCATGCAAATTTGGTTCTAGGGAAACAAATTACCCAAGATTTACTGTTGTTTGAAATTCAAAATGGCCAACATTGCAGTGTTATCTGTATGGAGAAAAATTTGTTTTCAAAAATCAAAGATGATGAAAACTTTTCTTATATTAAGAGCTTTAAATGAGTTTTCACAAGTGGCAGGTTTTGAAAAGTATTGTAAAAATACTAGAGCATCCAAATACCTGTTCCTGAGGCACATTCTAGTTCAATGCAGACAAGCATCGGAAGGCAGTAAAAGTATGTAAGCTGATTTGCCATAACTGGCAAAATTGGTTAATTACCGTCCATCACTTTATATCATCTTAGTCATTTTTTGTTCTCATTCAACAATCAATAGTACTATGATAGAGTGGTTTTCATGCTTCCCTGTTCAGTTTGTTGAGAAATATCTTCACTAATAGCGCTGATCACAAATGACGTCATTTTTCTTTCGTTAATATGCATAAATAAATATTTGTCTGCATTTTCCACAAGAACAATGAAAACAAGACATGCTAGTGTTACAATGCATAATAAAAGTCACACTTATTTATGGCTCAGACTACAAGCTGCAACAACAGCCACACATGCAGCAACAACATTTGTCCGAATTTCAAGTGGGAGTGTCCGATGTCGCGCGCATGCAGCAATATTTAGAAACAAATCTGAAATCCCGATCAGTGCTAATTAAAACATCTTTTTTTGAGTTGAATATCCAAATTTTATTGGTAGAGGGCGTCCTTCTGATCCATTGGTGGCTGTCATTTTCAGTTTTATAGGGCAAAATTATGTACACGTACATGTACATGCTCTCGCGCCATCCATGTGTGACCAGTTTGAGGCACAATTGTACATGTATATGCTTTTAAAAAGTGAACATGAAACCCTGTATTCTTTTCATGTAGATCAGTGATAGAATCTACTAATAATTAAAATTGCTTACCCTAAATAAGAAGAAGTTAAACTTTCGCACAAACAAATTCTCATATATTTCACAACCTGGTTTGGATTTTGCAGCGCTTGAAGGCAGGAAATGCATAGTTATCATGCACAATGCACCTGGTATATAGTCAAAGTGGAAATTCACATTATTTGACTGTAATATTTCAGTTGTAAAATTACACCCATGACTGCGTCGCACATTTATCAAAAAAATCATTGTAATTATTACACGTACTATTAATTACTAAGCCACAAATTCATTAATTAAAATATGCAAATCGACAATCAGGTGTGGCAACGTGAAGAAAGAAATTTTTTTTCACGACAATGTCTCAACAAACCCTTGTCCAACAATACCGCAGGCACACAATAAAGAAATTTGGATTCCCTATCCGCGCCACTGCGGTCATGATTTTCATAGTGTGGGAAATTAGTCGATTGACGCGTAGATCCAGTGGCATGATTGGCTGAGGTACGTTCTAAATACTAATTTACGTAGATTTTTATGCAAATAGCAACTCCTTATATGGTTAATCCATCAGACTGAGTTTTCCCTCCAGTTTACAAGGTCCAAGAACTCAGCTTTCGCAGGAACGGCTTGTAAATCACCACAGTCACTTGTGATCGATCTATTTCGCTCGGCGTCTATGTCCCCATAGACGTGTGTACATATGCCTGAGAAATATGCCTGTCAGGCATATGTACACACGTCTATGGGGGCATTGACGCCGAGCGGAATAGACCGATCACAAGTGACTGTGAAATCACACATTGCTTGCTGCATCTGTCTGGCCGACCAGGCACGGTGATACCGACCCGTGATAGCACGACTTGTACCAAAGAGAGACAGAAAAAAGCCTTCCAAGAAATCGCTTTTTGGATCCCATTTCTATAAATGTCTGTGCATGGCATTGATAAGTCCGTAGCCCTACGAGTTGAGAGTGTCCGGCTTTTGCTACGCCGCCTCCCAACTCCGCGGCGTTGCCATCTTCCCTTGCCTAGGTCTCTTGTCCGGGCAGCTGGATGCTTCCCGAAACAGGTACTTAATGGGAAGTAACGGACCCGTCACAGTAAGTGAGGCTACCCACAATTCTCCATGATCTGTACACACGGAGATCACTCACTGAACTGAAGCAAATTTCCTCTGTACACAGAACAACTCGGTCCATATTTCAAAATTCTGGCAACATAGTTCTGATAATCATAATTTTCTGATTTCTCACTGTGAATAATGAGAAGATCAACCCCTTTTCCGCGGAGGAGATAGCAATTTTGTAATTTTGTCGACATAGATTTTTGACAGCCATACACAATATTTTCAAGGAAGCTAAGGGAATAAGTTGCATCTGTGTTGGCAAAAGAAAGGGTATTGATTTTTTTAATGTTCGTAAGAAAGGAAATTTGCATGTCTGACAGGTGGTATGATGAGACCATCTTAGTTGCTGATAACTTTATCTTGACAAGTGTGCAATTTTTAGCACTTCCAAACATCGACTTCTCATTCAATTTACTCTTGAATTTTAAACATAATCAATAATTTTTGAACATAGTTTTAACAAATAATCCTGAACTTAAATTGTAAGTTAAAAATTGTTATGAAACTGATAAAATTGAAAAAGCCTATAGCAAAATATGTGAACAAATCAAGGGGAATTGTTGGTAGCCTCACTTACTGTGCCCTTGCAAGCAGACGATGCGGCGTAGTCAAAGCCGGACACTTCGCCATACTCGTAGGGCTAGGTAAGCCCGCTGTACAAAGCCCGGGCCCCTCTTTATTCAGTTTATTGTAATGAAGGGAAAGTACGTCGTGTCGGCGCTCTGACAAGTTGACCTGATGAGGTACAATACGGTATCCCATTTCGGCACGCGAAGCTTGGCATATACATGTATGACCGTCGTGCAATATTAAAACTGTACTTCTATCTCTTCGCTAGTCGGCTTTCGTACAGCACAGGCGTGATGTTTTCTGGGTAGTTTCTATGAGTGTAGTTTATGCTACGGTTCGACGTTCTCTTCCGTAGTGATTTGGCTACGGAAGAGAACGACGGAACGTAGCATAAACCACGGTCCCGGAGGGACCGTGCATAATTACACTCATAGAAACTACCCAGAAAACATCACGCCTGTGGTACAGCTACTGGAGTGGAGTTGTAAAATTGCGAGAGAAAATGTCGCAAACAGCTAAGTTTGTAGTTTGAAATACTAAATTCATGAATGAATAGGGCCTACAAATGAATGCAGACAAACATTAATAGACGAAATTTTGTTCAGTACTGTATCATTGATATCGGAAATAGGCCTATACAAATAATGTATCCAGAAATACCAAGTTTACAAACATGTAGTGTAAATAAATTTTGCATTTACTTGAATATGTAGGGCCTAGATTTACATTACTTGATAAAAATTATTTGTTTCTTTGTTTGCTTTTCGCAAAACTGGCCAAGAATGAATGAATGTCAAAGGTGTTGAAGTTTTAAAATGATTTCTAGCAACATCTCCACCCAGTACCAATGACCGCAGACACATTACACACTTGCGATGCCAGTCATTTTTAACAACTAGTTAAAGATCACCGTGGAGGAAGGGAATTGAGAGAAAATTCGTAAGTCTCCAACTATTTCTGTAAATTAATTAGAAAGTCATTACACAACTGATCTGAAAATTAGAAACAAATTACACAACAATCTTAATCTTAATCATATGTCAAGGTCTCCGATTCTGTAAATCGGTATAACTTGCTGTTTTGGGAATGTGCAAATGTGTATTCAACTTGCTTTATATTTCAGGCGGTATAGTAACCATTTTGTGAGATACAGTAATCTTGCTGATAAAAACGACTAGCGAACCAACTTAAACTTTACAAAGAAAACTGTGAAAGTATATGCATTATCTTTTTAAATACATGTATCTACCGTTGGAAACGAATTTCACATTTTAACCCATCATGTCAAGGCACTTCAGCAATTTTAGATCTGACGCTTCTCAATCATTTTGGCGATGCACACTCATCCGTATTTTACAGGGAGGGGTCGGTGGAAATCAGGGGGTTGACTTTTACAAAACCGTTTTTAGGGGGTCAAACTTTACAACCAATTATTGGATGGGTCAAATTTTATGAAGGTTTTTATGGAGTTATTGGAAAAAAAATTGACTGTGGAATTTCACTGAAATGTTGCTTACTGTCGTCTATGACAGTATGAGGAAACTATGAACATTTTTTTCCAATATAAAACAGTATATTTATGCTTGATTATTGATATTTATGTACTTGATTGGACTAGGATGGTTACAGGTGGATGTTTATACAAGAAATTGGAGTTTGGAATTTCACTGAAATGTTGATTCACCATACATATTGGTCTATGAGGAAACTATGAATAATTTTTTCCAATACAAAACTAGGTAAATCTGTGTATTTATGTACGCTTAATTATTTATATTAGTGTACTTAATTAGACTAGGGTGATTACAAGTTCATGTGTGTACAAGAAATTTCATTTTGGAATTTCACCAAAAATTTATGTTGATTCTCTGTACATTGTGGTCTGTGAGGAAACTTTGAATATTCTTTTCACAATACAAAACTAGATAAATCTGTGCTTTAAAAAAGTTTTACAGTTGATATAAATGTACCTGATGAGAATATTATCATTTGAAAGAGCAGATACAAAAAACAAATACATGTATGATATTGGAATGTCACCCACTGAAGTTATTATTTGTAAAGTTCAAAAGGATTATTTGAAAGTTCAAAGGTCAAATGGGAAATTATAAGTCAATTACGATATTATTGATATGGACTGTGACATTCGGCGGAGGATTGCTTTTTTTGTGCATGAAAATTTGGGAGGGTCACTCTTTTTCTTGCAAACACTTAAGAGCCCAATTTTTCACTCCAGGGCCATAGGGTGCGAATTTGATGAAAATTTTTGGGGGAGGGGAGTCACATTTTACAATTGATGATTTCAGAAAATTTGATTTGGAGGGGGTTGCTTTTTACATTCTGTTTATTGCTCAAGTTCCACCGACCCCCCCCCCCGTAAAATACGAATGCTCCCTAATCGGGAACTATTTTATTCAGCAAGGTTTTGCAAAGCATCGCATCTTGTATGATTGTTAGAAAAGTGATGACTCAGCTTTGAAACTTATGAAAGGAAACATGTAATGTATATAGTTTATTGTTTCTGCCATTGAAAGTGGTTGGAAGCTTGTCTTGTTTCTCCAAACCACGGGGGCACCGTGTCAGAACAATTCTGACACACCTTCCACGCCCGCCCTGGGGACCCCATCACTGTTGTTGACGAGTCCTCAAACGCCTGCCCTTAACCTTTAACCTTGCTGACAAGATGGCGTCCTACGTGGACAAAGACTTCCCCGTGCACGGGCTTCTGCCAAAGAAAGAAACTGGAGCGTCTACTTTCCTTTCAAAGTACCCAGAGTACGATGGGCGAGGTGTTGTGATCGCAATTTTGGATACCGGGGTAGATCCTGGCGCCCCAGGTCTAAAGGTAAGCTACTAACTGACATCAACTTTCCACCGGCGTTGGCGACATCGTCGTTTTGACAACCCACAAGCAACCGAGTTCTGTGTATCGTTCCGTAACAATGCTTAGTCATTGTCAAAGCCCTTTCTTTTCTGCCAAAGACCATTTATTCAAAGGCGCTGTGGTAGGAGAAGAGCCAATGAAAAAGTGTACGAAATATAAAGTGTATTTTGCCATCATGTCGCGCTAGTTTAAACTGAAGTGACAAGACAGATGGGCTACATAATCTGCATCGTTCTACTTCGAGAATATTATAAAGTGAATCACGATCTCATGAAGTCGATGTTCGTACCGTGCTGTATGCTACCCATTCTTTGTGCAAAGCTTGTAGGTTCAAGGTGTTTTGCATGAATACTTGAAGAGGATGTCAACATTAAAATTCCAAACTTGTACAAGTATATTGAGTGCACCGGTCAACCAGGCTGCAAACGTATTGCGTTGGATTCCACGACTCATGGGTATGCTTGTCAAAACACGAACAGTAGAAAAAGAATACTGTGGTCACTATGGTCAAAATAACCAAAAATAGTTATTACAGGACTGGACTATTTTTCCTAAACAATATGAATTCTTTCCTTCATCAAAACGTGACAGTGTAGGTTAACTAATAAACGCAGAGTAACTTATGAAATAATTACTTAAAGTGTCTTTGTATTGATTAATAGGCTTTTATCAAAACAATTTGATTGTTATTCTGTTGAAATATTTTCCAATTTTTTCCAAGAAAATCTATACCTTACTACCAACACTGCTTTAGTTACTTATTCTGACCTTGATTGGGATTACAATGCAATCAAGTGACATCTGTATAAATCATACAAAAAAATTAATGAATATGCTAAATATTTATCCTATGTAAGAATTCTTCTATGACAGAAAGCTCCACCCACTTTCTAGCATTCCTTACCCGCGTTTTGACTTCCTGTAAAAATCACATCTATTTACCTGCCAGACAGTATCACTTCCCCTCCTGCCAAGTCAGTAAAAAGCAGTATTGAGCCAAAACCATATATTTTCACCAATTTGGCTTAGTATGTTACAGCAGCTTTAGGCTGTAAAAATCATGTTTACAGTATGTCTGTCTTCAAGAACCTTCAAATCTTCTGTTAAAATGCACCATATGGAACATGTTTTGCTACACTATTTTTAACCAACTTGACCTTAGGGTGAAATATGAACTTGGCAGGTAAAGGGTTTTATTGTCACAGCACATGGCTACTGTTTATGGTTCATGCGTAGTTCAGTAGTCACCATGTGTAGCAGTTATCAGCTTCTGCTTTCTCAATAGTGCTGATAGTGGTGTTAGGTTTGCTGAGTGCACGCATGTCATTGATGCTTTATACGGAAATTCAGTACAACTTTGTGTTGATTTATTAATATTAGTTACTGCAACATGTGGTCAGATCCACTGGCATGTGATTCTCCATAGCTTCAATCATGGCACTTGTGGTAACAAAGTTACTACATTACTCATTCCTGTGAGAGTAATTTCTGAAAGAATTGTCCAAATTTTTAAATAAATGTTTATTTATGGATACATTTTTGGATCTTTTAACAGTGATGTTATCGGAAATTGACTCTGCTTCAAAAAGCTCCCTATACTAGTAGAGTATACCATGACAGACAACAATTGCATCAATGGTTCTACTCTGGGATAAAAATGACACACGATGTTCCACAGGTTCAGTACAGCCAAGGGATCGCTTGGCAGTACAAACAAGCCCATATGTATAAAGAACTGTGGAAAGACACTTTCTATGCGTGTTTGTGTACATGGTTTTCGTTGTACCGATGTCCATTCAGATTCTTTGTTTTACTCCTGCAGGGCTTCGAAAAATATTACAGCTTTCTGTTAGACATTGAATTCAGTTGATGCTAGGAAATTTTCCCTACAAAACTCAGATATCACTTCTCAGTGAAAATTCACCGAGGTTCAGAAACAACAATGACATATGTTGCAGTGTTTAAAGTTTTATATGCAATTTACTGTTTTTTGTTCACTGTTGATCATAAAATCTAAATCTAGCATTGTTTGCAGACTACTTTTTTTGGTTCACAGAGCCTTAAAATGACCGTGACTCTAAATTTTAGTTGTAATTCTCTCAACCTGTGTACAAAATTGGCTCTGATTTACCTATTTATTTATTTGTTTATTTATTTATTTGACAAAGTGGCTTTCACACAGAAAAGGGCAAAATCAAAAAATTAATGTCACTCAGTAACTTTCACAAACAAAGAAACTGATTGTTTTATTCTTTCAATGTTATCATTAGAAGCAATGTTTGTTCTTGATCGTTGATACACAGCAGGAAAGTTCAGAGTCTGAAGTAGAATATTGAGTGATGATGGATACTAATTATAGCAACGCTTCCAGTGTGCTTTCATAAATCAACCATGTTGTTTGAATTGTTGAACTGCTGATGGAAAGTTAAGAATGCTATGATTATCAAAATTGTTGACGCATTATTCAATGATTAATTTTAGATATAGTAACTGTGGCTTTGTTGGCATGTGTCATGATAAGCTTTTAATACGATCAGGACAGTGATGCTTGAGGTCATACAAATCAATATTTCAAGCACTGATTAATCATATGAAATATTAAATCAGTCATGTGAGACATATTTTGATTCATCTTACAGCCAATATGACACTGTACACTACCTCGCCCCCTTAAAAACAGTTTAGGAAAAACTATATTATGAATCAGAATGTCCACTATTATAACAACCTGGTATAAATTAATTAAAGCAAAGAGATATATCACTAGTACTGAATGCTGAATAATATTGATATGCTGGTAGATGTATGTACCAGTATACATTATCTTCTTAAAGGGCCTTAACTGGTGCATTCACAATAATAGCCTGGTCACTTCAACCTTTGGCAATTATGTTTGATTTCGTACAAAGAAGTATTATACAATGAATGTATCTAGTCTGTAGACCGACTGTCATTTATAATGTTGAGTTGCTTGTTGACTCGATCCATTCCATTTGTGACTTGTGCAGGGTGTATCCTATCTTGTCCAGCTAATTCAAATCATCAAAGGATGTGATAAAATAAAGCTACTGAAGCCTTTGAATGTGACAAGATGTCACATTATTCATGGATAAAAATCTCGGTACACCATTCTGTTCCGATTGATCCGCCTTTCATTGCACAGTCCATATCTCCAACTTACATTGTCAGACCTTGTTATCATTCATGAAAACCTGAATGCAGTCTGATGTAAAAAAATTCCAAGAGACTAGCATCAGTCACGTACATGTATGCATTAAAAAAACACATACCTACTCAACTGTGTTGTTATTGTTGAAAAGACTCCCACTGACTAAAGATCAAATTATGTATCTTATGTAGAAAAAGATGCTAATAATTCACATTATCATAAAAATTTCTACCAATAGCTCTTTTTTCTTATCAGTTTGTTAAGTTTCTTTCACTTTTTAGTGAAATTAGTGTTATGTCAGTATTATTTATTTTCTGTTTGTAAAAATTGCTTGAAATTCTGCCATTATTATGTATAGGGTATAAAATGAATTTATAGATTTCATTTCACATACTGAATCTTATAGATGTAAATCACACAGGGTTAATATTCATTATTCTGAATTCTACATGTAGTCATCTCTCCCTGTACACATGCACGGTCCATTTGTCCTCAATATCACCTCTGGGTGTTCACTCCTCAACATCGCAAGGCACGTGTTTCTGACAAGGCAACACAAGGACATCACACTCGTGACCTTTGTATAGCTGTGACCTTCATTGCTATAAAATCAAATTATACTGAAAAAAGAGGCATTTTCAATCATAATGATGTTGTGGTTATTTTCGAGCAAATTAACCTTGTGCCATGGTTCCTTTCAATATGCAGTCGTAGTACATTTCAAATAATCTGGTTGGACTGCGTACATGGAAATGAGAAAGGCAATATGTGTGGTAAATGTCAGTGCAGGAACAGTAGCAAATCTTCGTCATGATATCTGATGGTTATTTGCTCAGCTTAGGGTGCCTTAATAAGCAGATGTCAACATACAGTACCCCCTAAGACAAGTGTGAAATTTACCAAGTTTATTTCCTCTACCCAATTTCTACAGTGAAACCAAAATAATGGGGACAAGCTTGAAGTTGAAGCAGTAAAAAAGTGTGTCCCTACTACGCTTGGAATGAGACAGTTGAAGACAGACACAGGAGATTACCTTTAATCATTTTGGCAGTTAGTCATGTGTCAAATGTGCATTTACCCGTATGAATAATTTAAAGCAGGGTTATGAATTAAACAACACAGCCACTTGAATGAAGATGTGAAAATCATGAATACAGTTATAAGATTTGATATTCAGTCAAACTCATGGCAATACCAGTGAATTCATACCACCGTAGATTTTGATCTTGTCAGTGTATCTTGATATGAAACTTTGTAGTGTGTTGTTGGAACAATTGATTTTCAGTGTCCAACATTGACTTGGTCCAAGTCTGTGAACAAACACTAATTTAGTGAATGCAATCTAGAGTAATCGCAGTTGATTTTCTGACCGAGATGCAATGGAGTTATCGCAAGTCTGCGGATAACATTCACTCCACGCATGATGCACAAATCCACTACTCAGAGTGTTCACCTCACACAAGTATGAAGGCGGCATAGGATAGTTTTGCTGAATCTCAGTAAAATCATTTCAATAAAAGTAAGATTAATGCATAAAACTTTGCTAAAAAACATTGTTGACAATTATTGTTTAGTAAATATAACAAACAGATGCCGCATTAATAAAAATATTCCAGGAGCCAGACTGAGGCATTTTCAGTTTGGTAAATATCTGACTCTTGCAATGCATCACAATGCAGGTACACATGTACATTGTAGGGCAGGAAGAAAACTCAATGCCTTAGAGTGAGGCAGTTGGGGATACCATGGTTGCTAAAGCATTCTCTGTACCATGATGATAAAATATGATTGAAAGTTATCATTTTGACAAAACTATACAGACCTGTACATTTATACTTTAGATCAGTTGTAGTGTATTTTTATATGTGCATGTGTGTACATGAAATGCATTGCAAATCTTATTATAGTAATAATGATTATTTTTATATTCAAATATTAACAAGTTAATTGGTACAAAATCGACTCATATCTTGTTGTCTCTTAATTTTTTGTGCCATAATTTTTTCAGATCAGGGGATGGTAAAATATATTCAATAGTTTGAATACAGTTTTTGTCGGTTGAATGGTCTGAGTTGAATACTGGTAACAAGAACAGTCATTCCAAAACCATAACCACCATTAAAATCCAAACGCATCTTGCCCTGTACGATGCTTTTATTTGAAGATTGCCAAGCACAAATGACAAGGCTGGTTCAACTGACCAGAAAATGCATATCCCTCCAGGTTATAGTTGAAGTGCAAGATTTCTTTTACTTCTAGGTTGTGTCATCACTGGATATGCACTGGGTACAGGGCTTGTGTCCATAGCAACAGCATCTTGTTCTCTGTCTTTATATTTCATCTGTTTAAAGTACATACCTTTATTATTCATATTTTTAGAAGTGTGGCAAAGATATGGTAAATTCCATTTTTACATTATTTGTGAAAGTATACTCATAAATTATGGTCAACATGATTACCTCATAATAACTGCTTTTCTGATCAATCTGACATTTGCTTTCAAGGTCCGTTCGGTGGCTTCTGTCAGATTCATTCATGTTGTGATGAAATGAGCAATTTTGTCTCATTCACATTTAAAGCCAAATACTAAAAACTGCTGAAATTACCTTGAAAGCTGTCAGAAGAATACCAACACTTTGTGTGAATTGAATAATAGCAAAATAAATCAGATTATTTTAATGCTACTTTTGTACAAAATATCAGTGGCTATGTTATATTAGCATATTTGCCTTTTTATTTTGAAGTTTGAATGAACATTGTACATGTATGCACAGGAGTCGGGAAGGTCTCATTGACACCACGACTCTAGTTGTACAGCAGTGGAACATCGTACTGAAGTGGAAGTTCAGAAGCTCTGAATATGCTGCCATACATTTAGAAATGGTACATTGTCATGAAATAGACCAAGTAAAGCAGAGACCTCACAGATCATAAATAACCCTACATGAGCTGTCCGGATCTGTTTCATTGTCGGTTTAAGTACAGGATGTCATTAGCCAACATTTCTTGCCAATACAATGATATTTATGTTCCCAGTGCAAACTGAACTTGACCTTTCCAGTCATGTTTTATACATGTTTCACAACAGCATGTATACTCTTACAGTATTTCACCTTTTATGTTTGCGAATTATCGTATATCGTCACTGTTGAGAATTAAACTAATAAGCCAAGAGTTTTCATAGAAATTGTAAGTGAATTATATGTACTGCAGTAGTGAAACTTGTCGTCATGACAACATGATAACTAACCAACAACAGTATTAATACCATTTTCTGTTCTGCCATTTTGAAATCTTGCCAAACAGATCATCAGTAGAAGTGTGGCACAGCCAGTTGCTAGCCACACAAGCCATCACAGTGTTTGCATAAAAGAAATCTACCATACATGTATGTACCCTGAGGGAGTGTGAGTAATTCAAACACACCTGTGGCAAAGTAACCTCATTGTGTTTGATTTCTAACCCCTCCCCTTCCCATGAACCTAATCATTGCCGTAAACCAAGGCCCTCTTTACAGCAACAGCTACGCACATTTTGTAGTGGTTCGTAGAGTGGAAATATAGCTTTGGCTCACAAGAATGACTCCTATTTGGAAGTGCAAAAACCGGACATCCAAATCATTATTTGAACTCTACACAAACATGATAAATCACTGATTCAGAAATAGGTTTTTGGAAGTTTGAACTGTTGGTAGGTTTTGAAGAACAAACATTTAGAAACAAAATCTAATTGAGTATCATGTGAAGAGAAAAGATTCTATGGCGTAACTTTAGCATACAGTCTGTTGTAATTTTCACTTCTTCCCCATCATAATCCCCATGTTGAGTTTTCAATTGTCTTGTTCGTGTATCCACAATCCCTTGTTTACTGGAATAATTTTTAATAGCCTGACTTAGGGTCCCTTACTTAAAGGGACAAAGTCGGCCATTTTCATGAATTTTGTTCAATGCGAGATACAATTTATAACGCTTGACATGTTGAAAGATACTGAATGAATGGGTGACCATACACATATTTGACCCCGGTTTTAGACACAATACATGAAACCATCGTGAAAGTGAATTAATGGTCATGACCATTAATTTAACGCGTTTTCGCGCTGGTTTCATTCAACTTGTCTAAAACCGGGTCGAATATATGCATGGTGACCCATTCATTCAGTATCTTTCAACATGTCAAACAATATAAGAAGTATCTCGTATTGAACAAAATTCATGAAAAAATGGCCGACTTTGTCCCTTTAACTTAATAATACAATTTACAGGATCCTTATTGCACATCAAATAATATTTCACTTTTACAAAATGTTTTACCTCCAGTCCATTATCCAATGACACAGTTATGTACTTTGTTCAAATGTAGTTGTTCTCTGAATGAATGAAGAGTGGACTTTAATACATGTACAAATGGCGGACGTACAAACAGCAATGTTTGAACTGACATACTGATATTTTAGGCCTGTTGATGTCGCATTGCGACGACAAATTTCCGAAATAACTTTTTCCAATAATTCATCAGCTGATTCACAGAGCCAAGGAGTTTGCTTTTCAGCAGCTTTCAGAATATCAGTCACATTTGCTAATTGATATTTTGGTGACTAACTACAGGATGTAATGACTAGCCTATTTGGTTGCCTAATGGAAAATGAAGGCCATTCGTCAATATTGCTGATAATTACGTCAATGTGTGAATTAGTCAGATATTTGACAAGAATGCAGTGTGACTGTATTAGTTCAATTCCAGTCTGTTCAATGTAAGATGCATTTTGCAATTATCTCCCGTCCAACCAATGGGCATAGTCAGGAAACGTATCAGTTTATGACCCCAACATGAAGGTTAATTATATTTCTAAGCATGCATCGATCTGAAAATTTTCATCCAAAGTGGACTTGCAATGGATTGGCGGGGAAAATAAGATTTGTATCTCATGCTGGTTAATCTTCAAAGTGTTGCTTAATCCCAAACTTCAGTTAATGCAACAGATCCTGTATCTGTCTTGAAATCTGAAGTCTAATGAATAATGAATGTTTTCTAACACTCTTACAGCTGATACTGCAAGGATGTCACATTCTTGTAGGAGCTATGAGTAGTGTGGAAGTAGAATTGAAAAATGAATATTATGAACTTTATGAAGTAGATTGCTTGCTGCTGATTTCCATTAGTGTTTTCATAGTTTTGAAATTAACATCACATAAAGCTTTCCTTCCCTATGAATTCATTCAGCATGGTTCAAAATTTCGATTTTTTCAACATCAGAAAAATGAAAAGTCCATACAATATTCTTTTTGCTCATTCTTGATGTGTTATCAGTAATTGTTGAGAAAACATAAAAAACTAACGGTCCTTCCAAAGGGACTGTGTAGAAATAGATGAATGGTAGAATTTAGCATTCACCAAGGACTACAGGGTTAAACGTGATTTCTATCTGATTCTTTGACCCAGACACCAAACATTATTTTTCAAAATCATTTTTCTTTCCCAAAAGAGATAAAACAGAGTGCTTCGTTTAGGGATTCAATCCATCTTTCCGTTCAATTCATATATTTCACATATTCTGTTCTTTCTCTTCAACCTCTCTTTAGAAGATTGAGCTTTGAAGGTAGTATGCACCTCAAAAGTGAGACAGTCAAACTCAAGCACACTTTCACCATTCTCTAACCAAATCAAGAATAAAATTCACCAGTCACTGTGAAAAGTTTAGTACTGGCATAGATCCTAGAGAAAAACTAGGGTCTATGGCACTGGAGAAATGAATTATCTAACATTTACTGATAATTTGATATTCAAAATGGTCGTCATCCCTGGGTTAACTCTATGGAGAAAAGTAAAGGTTTAGATTTTCAAAAAACTAAGACAGTGAATATTTTTCCTATTTCAAGAGCTTTAAGATGAGTCCCTACAAATGGTAGACTAGTAAAGTAAAGTGTTGTGAAAATTTGAGAGTCTGAATATCTTTGCCTGAGGTGCATTCTACCTTAAAACTGAAGTCAAGAACAAAGTTGAGTTATGCAGTCTGGACAAAACAATACATTGAATTATTTTAATAGCACAACTTTTGTGAGTTTCAAACAAGCATCCATGGCACCTTTAAAAAATAAATTTGATGTCAGCTGACTATTCATTTACCTGATATGTAAATAAAATTGTCAGACAACAAATATAATGAATACTCACTCTACACTACCTTTGTTCGAGATACATTTGAAAGTCAAATATTATCGTAAAACTTGAAAACAACCACGTGTATCTTTAGATTTTCTGTTTTAAAAAATAAAACCAAGAATAGTATCAAGTACTGTTATAATTCATCTCCCTATACCTGCAAGGAACAGAACACTAGAATGTCACTCAACAGAATTCTCTTCGTCAATAATCTGCAGTACTTCAAGAGTAAAGGTATTAAATGGTAATCTACAGGTTTATTGCCAACAAATCTAATTTTCCTGATTCAATTTAAGCAACTGTTTTTTTCTTTTCAAGTTTTTATTTGTCGACCAACACCATCTCAGTATTTTTTCCAAGTTTGGGAACAGCAGTTTGACAGCATTTGCTACAGTTCTTATTTTGACCCAAATATAATCCTATAATTTACAAATGTTCAGGGAAGCTGATAAAACAATATTTATCTTTGTGAGTATCTGAGATGATGAAAAAATGTTTCTAACTCAGAAGATTTTGGAGAGAAAAGACATAAAGATGTCAATAACATACACAAAGACTTCGCCCACAGGATTTGAAAGATGATGAGTCACTGGAATGGCAATTTGTATGTATTACTTAAAATTTTGAGATACACACATGACATAAGCTGCATATTTGGCAAAGATGTAGATTTATACAATGGTGCAGTGATTACTTCTGAAAAAATAGCCAGCTACAGATGTATAAACTTAGTTGAAATCTGAGTGTTAACTGTCTGTGAGATGAAACTGGTGTTTTTGAGAAATGCCACAAATTCATCAAATATTCAAAAA
Organism: Ptychodera flava; assembly: GCF_041260155.1. NCBI lineage: Eukaryota > Metazoa > Hemichordata > Enteropneusta > Ptychoderidae > Ptychodera > Ptychodera flava. Next base: position 38,099,402 of record NC_091946.1, on the reverse strand, counting down.
AAATTATCAGTGATTGAAAAAATAGTCTTTTGCCATTGAATGAGTAAATACATTTATATTGGTCATATATACGTACATACATGCTACATACATATCATATAATATATATATATATATATATATATATATATATATATATATATATATATATATATATATATATATATATATATATATATATATATATATATATTAATTACACAACTTTACAGTGCACTCGTTAGGGAGTATAGGTTTGCAGCAGATATGTATAGCAGTATACCTTGTAAATATAAAAATAATTCATTTAGCTAGAATTTATTGAAGTGTGTTAATGTAAATATTCTATCTGTACAAAATATGCAATGCCTACAATGACTTTTAAGTATGCATAATAGGAAATATCATGTTAGAGTTATACAGTCATTATATTGTTGCTAGAAGCCTGTATAATTATCTGTGTGACTCAAAATGGTAAAATGCCCTGTAGTTAGGCTTTTAAAATGTAATACTGCTTGTGACGTTGAATCAGACTTTGAGAGAGTATCGTACAGGCATTGATATCAGCTGTGAAATGCCAGTGTTTTCGTTAGGGCCACTACCCCGGTAAATGTTAATGGGGTTCCCCAGTCATTTTATCGGGTTCCTTTTGGTTTATCAATGCAATCTGATTAGGGGACAGCAAAAATGTTACTAGGGTTCCCTAAGCATTTACCAATATTCCCCAACCTTAGCAAAAACGCTGAATAGTTAATCATATTGGTTTTTTCAGTTCTCAGAACTACATCAGTACAGCTTGGAGTTACCGTTAGTCCGATCTGATGAAGTGGGCAGAAATCTTACAATATCTTTCCATTGAATGTATGATTGCAATATTTTGTGAATGTTGTATTAAGGATCAACACCTCATCTGTAACAACACTTGGCAAAACTGAAAAAGGGCCAAGAAGTTTTTATGTTTTTAATCTAAATTTATGATGAATCATACATCTAACTAATCTATTGATTCAATTAACCCACAATATGATTAACCATCGCAAAACTTCTAGATAAGACGTGTGGCATCATTACTGCAGGTCATGCTTTTGACTCACAGCAATTTCATCATGTTGTTTTATCACTTTAATTTTGTCCTACAATTACCTTGTATCAAGAATTCTCTTTCACCTCTGAAATTAAGTTCTGCCCAATAAAAATGACTCATGTATATCAGCCTTGAACTTGACCTAGGCACTAAAGCCTGCTGGATAGTGTTGTTACTTGTAGGCTATTACTCAGCTCAGCACATTGCTTTGTCAGAGCTGAGGGCTTAACCATCCTATGCGTCTCGTAAAACCAGAGCAATTTGATGTGACTGTAATGAGGATGTGTGGATGAAGAACCGTAGCAGGGATTCCATCCAAATCCATTTTACACAGCTGAGTTTGTGAAACAAGGAATGGTTTCCATTCATCTTTATCATCTTGAAATTGTGTTTGTAACGATGACACAGAACTTTCATCTGTCACTGTGTGCAATGCCATGGAGATGACCTTTTTCGATATGTTCAAAAAACAAGGTTGTCTGTGATAGTGAAATTTTCAAATGTCACTATACATGCAAAATTTTCTGTGGACTTTCAGAAATTAATCATGAAAATATACTGAAATACTACAGTACATGTACAACTTTATGCACTACCAATGTTTTAATGTAATTATACTTCAAGAAATTCATGTCAGGAGATCCAACCACCAGATGCAGGAGTAAACACAGGTACAGTGCAGACAAAATTTGACTGCATTTCTGTCAATATAGGGAACCTCACACACATTGTATTAACAAACCAGCAATAGGAATCAGTAAGTAGCACACACCCATTAAATTGTCCCTCTGGTCTCTGTGAAATAATTGCTCCTAAAATTACGTAAGCCATGTGACAAAAAAAAAAAAAACAGTTTTGAAATAAAATAGTATTTTGATGACATTTCTCCATATGTCAGAGAGGCTCTTAGTGCAGAAATTTCTGATGTGATATGCTCTTTGAGTTCAAACACTGGAGGGAAAAATGTCTTTGTTAATGCACCTCTGTGCCACAGTTCTACACAAATATGTGAGCATTTGACATTTTTGGACTGTTTTGTTGGAACAGTGTAATGGATAAAATTCTTCGTATGATACATTGTAGCATACAGTGAGTGTGACAGTCATCCTCCATCTGCAAGAAGATATACTGGTACAACTGTCTTGTGCTGAGAGCAATCATTGTGAAGTTTTTCAGCCAAGAATGAAACAATGATCATGTTTATATGGTACGCATCAGTTATTGCTTTTCATTGCAGAGCAAATATCTCAGCATTTCATTTCTTAACCTGAATATACGATTTGTTCTTAGTGCATTAACCACAAAAACTCTACAAGTACTTGTGATATTTGTCATTGGTCAAATTTTCACCCCTGATGGAGCAAAGAATATCTTGCGTTCTCATCAATCATTCGGTTATGTCAGTAGACGTATTTTACACTCCACTTTGCAGAAAATTTCACCACTCTGTTGGCTCTCCCAACTAAATTTTCATTTATCATAAGCGACAGTTTAATGATGTAGGCCAATTTTCTCATAAAATGTCCACAGAAATAATGGAAAAATATACCGTGTTTCAATCCAAAACAAGCCTATGAGTAATGGAAATTATCCAATGCACATTGCATAGAAACTTCATAAGCGAAATTTTTATACCCTCTCATATTTTTGAAAGCTAATGAAATTCTGTTGTGCAAATTGTAGCGTTATTGATGCATACATCACAGGCATATTAATTATGTCAGTATCAATTTCACTTAATTGGTTATTAGCTACTATAGACTATAGTCTATAGAAGCTATTGGGATGGGTATCCGTCCGGCGTCCGTCGTCAGTCTGTATGTATGTATGTATGTATGTATGTATGTATGTATGTATGTATGTATGTATGTATGTATGTATGTATGTATGTATGTCCATTTGTGAGGCGTCCGTCCACTCAAATATCTTGAGAACCGCAGTACTTACTGATTTGATATTTGTTGTGTACCGGTAGATGAAAAATATGATTTTGAGAAACTATTTTTTTTAATTTTTTGATATTGTTGAAAATAGGCAAATTAATGCCAAAAAAGGTGTTTTTGGTAAAAAATCTTCTTCTTCATAACCGCTGGTCAGACAGCTTTGTTATTTGGTATACAGGTCCCTAGGGATAACCCAACTTAGATTTGTTCAAATTGTGATGAAATATGCAAATGTGTATTTTTAAGGAATTTTTTGTCATTTTTGGTCAAAATTTGACTTACATTGTATGTAATTCTTGTACTGTATAAACCCTATCAATTCACCCAGAAAAAAATAATTAATATGATTTTAAATAATTGAATTAATTAGGAAATCATCAAAGCCAAAATAATTTTAGTGTGGAATTATCAGAAAGTTCAACTTTTTTTGACAGTTCATAGTGAAATGCTTAACATCTTGGAGGATTAAAACATGTAAAGGCAACTTTCCTGAATCCCAACTTTGATATATTCTGAACCACCATTTATGTTATCTAAAAGAAATTGCTCATAATAGTTTGTCATGATAGGGTGGTCAAATAAATAGAGATAGAGAAAGTTCTAATTTCCATTTATGGTTGACTTGGTAAGGATAAAATAAGATTACTTTTTGAGGAAAAAAATAGAGTGGTCAATTAAAAGAGTGGTCAAAGTGATAGGGTTTTTATGGTAAAGCTGAGCTGTAAGATTCCTCGTGCTATTTATAGCAATTATGCAATCTGTGTAAACAGTGCAATGAAAGTGTAACATGATTCCTTATAATGCTTTTGATGACCTTGAACTTCTTAAGTTACAAACATTTGTCTCTTCAGTGTGCTTTCTCTGAGTACGTACTGTCTCAACTTATTCAACAGAACTTACTTACAATGTTAATTTGAAAGTTAAAATATGCTTGGTTAATAGGATGAAAATACTGATATTAAAAGATAACCTGCTCAAGATTCTTTATAACCTGACAGATACGCTGTTTTTTTATGACGTAAATCTTGATTTAAGCAAGTCTTGTTACTTTAATTAGAATGTAATTAACTCTCGTTTATTTGCTATTATAGACTAATATAGTCTCATGAAATATGCAAATCTGTATTTTTATGGAAATTTTTTCCCTTTATGGTCATGCCATCCTGAAATGAGCTATCAAAGATATCCACCTTCTTCATCAATACATGTGTCACAAAAGGTTATTCTCTACAAAACACAGCAGAGCTCTGTCAACTGTTGAGTCGCTTGTTTTTTTCAAAACCGCTGGTCAGACAGCTTTAATATTTGGTTTACATGTCCCTAGGATGACCTTAGTGAGATCATTTCATACAGTCAGGAAATACTTAATTTTGTATCCATGTCTATGGTAGCTTCAGGGACTTTGGCCCTATGTTTATTTTATAGATTGGAAGAACAGATTTTAATATTCCATGTTTAAAATACATGACCTCCATCTTGGAAGATACGGCTATGATGTGAGACATCCACAGTTTAAAGCCATTCAGCATCAACATTTGATGGCATACAAACAGTAAGGAAAGAAAATCAATAAAGAAATCGTTCCTCCATATTAGGTTGTGAGTGCAATCCCACAATGCAATACCACTGAACAACCCGCAGCAATCATGTATCTGAACGCCATAACATTATAATTTTTCCTCTGTCAATTTGAAATTCAATTGTGATTATAAATTTAAAAGACAAGGATGGTTATGTTTATCATAATCATGGTGGTGGTGGTAGTTTGGTCATTTTGTCATAATTCTTCTTTTCCTGAATTAGAAAGTTTTTGTCATGGCATGGACATTACTCATGTTGCATTAAAAATATATGATATGAAACTTAATGGCCCTGATTGGCCCAAGGTTGTACAGCAGAAGGGCCCGAGCGTGCGAGGGCCCATACGCCATACGACCAAGGGCCGCAAAAGCCCTATCAGGGCTGTAAAGGTTTTATCATATACCTTATGGAATGATAAATATGTAGTTAACATAATATTCAACATTGTTTAGGAGATAAAAATGCGTCCGATATCAAAAATTCATTGCCATTTGTGTCAGTTTTTCAGAAATATGATAGCTGCTTCCCGTCGCGGATTGACATACCGGTACATAATGACGTAATTTGTTTACCTGCAGAATTCTAGAATGCGCAAAGCAACACCCGTATTGTACGTGACCAACAGAGATCAAGGCTGAAATTGAGGTGTAAGAAGGACAAAAGCGTAACCAGGATCGAGATAGTTCAGAAATGCACGTGATTGCCCATATTTGGGCACCGGGCCAGGGCGTGATACGTAAAAAAATTGCACGGATCTGAGGGCGCTTTCTCCCATAGCTTTACACAGGCATGTGAATGTAGGTATATGATAAGATGGTATAAAGCAAAAATTCACAAATAGATGAAATAATTTAACAAATAACAAATCTGAACTGAGATTTTAAGTTTCTCTTTTGCTCAAATATAAACGAATTTCATCAATTTTGCGCATTTGTAATATTATAAATATGCACCTCAGGTTGTTCTGTTCAAAATTTCCTGGAATGAAAAATGACAAGATAGTCTCCTTTGATGGGAAACCATCTGAAAAATGTTTACTTAAAGATGCTAAAAAAATGATGAAAGTCACAGTGGCTGTAAATGAACCAATCTTCTTGAGTGCAAATACAGACGTGTAAATATTAAAAGTGTGACACAAAACTGCCATTATCAAACCTAAAAACAATCAAATAAATTTGATTTTTGTGGACTGTGTAATTAAATAGTGTGACATTGACCTCTGAGATGATTCATTCCATCACTGTCAATGCGTAGCTTCTCATCAAGGTGATTCAGTGACATATTTTAAGGCTTTCTATAATTCATTATCACTCTTCGTGTCATTTGGATCGTACTCTGCGTACAGCACGAATGAGAATATCGTCTTGGTGAACGCAATAAAATATGCATGGAAGTTAATGATTGAATAAATTTCCCATCATTACGAATTATGAGCCAATTGTTCAGTTCAGTGTAATATTTATGAAAGTGCTCACTTTCATTTTGTTTTGTAACACAGACCTAAAAGAATTTGGGTATAAAAAAGAAATTTTAGCTTCAAGTAAATATGTATTTTTGTGACATTCTCTTTAGTTGGTAAAATTGTTGAAAATGATTCAAGTTTCTTGAAATAAACTATTTTCATTGATTTTCACGTGCCATTGCAATTTAAAGTACGTGGTAATCCACCGGCCCACTGTATGTATGAGCCAAAATAGGTCACATTAAGAAGGTACAAAACATTCAATCATCATACAAGCAATAATGAACTTGTTTTGTAGTATTAGTGATGCTACAATAGCGAATACAAAACACTTGTAGACTTTATCAAAAAAAAATAAGACAAACCCTTTCATTTTCATACACATACAGGCAGCTGGCCTGACTGACAGATAGACAGATGCAATAAACACTCATATCTGTGTAGTTTCCTATGCTGTTTACCAAGCACCAAGAGATAAGAAATAATGAAGATTAGCAGTAGTTTGGTTTCAAACAATATGCCTTAATTTGAAGTAAAACAAAATTACATCGTAGAGAAATAAAGTAAATGATCATAAACTAACCCTAAAGAGAAAAAATATTATTTCTCTGATTTTTGAGGCAAGGCAATAAAAGGTGGCAAGGTTGCTTACAGATTTATATACACCGGTATTATTTCCGCCCAATAATGATATGACATTGAAATTTTGTAGTCTCTGCAAGTATATGGTATGACATTGAAATTATGTGGTCATGACAAGTGTGTTTTATGACATTGACTAGGCAGTCACTGCATGTGTATATTTCAGAGGAGGGAAATAAACATTCAATATTGTCATCAACAAATAGAGATATCAGTACTGGCTGATGAAGCAACAAAAAAGGGATTATCCTCTTTGAAAAATTGTAATGCAGATATACTCGCAGCTGATTAGTAGATATATTTGTGAAAATTGACTTTGCAATGTTGAAGCTACAATGTCAAGGTCCTTGAATTCTTCCCTTGCCTGAAGAATAATGTCCAGTAAGTGCTGACCCTCTGAGATAAAAGACGCCTAAGATAAAAAGATGATTAACTTCAAGGATGACAACCCTTTCAGCCTGAGGTTTCAGATCAATTCTTGTCACAGTTTTCTCTGGTCAAGGTAAAGTGAAAATTGATTAATTTTGTGTTCTTTTTTCTGCATCTTTCTCAATTACTCACATGCTCACAGTAATGTAATTCCTGTGTGGATGAAGTTAAACTCTGACTTCTTTCACATTCTCACCATACTGTGCAATATAAACGCAACTTTACCTTTCTTGAAAGGTCAGATAAAACTAGATAAACCATCATATTTGAACGTCTTTGAAATGTTGTGTAACCATAGCAACACTTGCACATTATGCCTGCTTGCAAATTTCATAGCTATATAATCTTGATAATAGGATATTGCAAGATTGTTTACCCAAAGCTTGCAAATAAGATTATATCTTCAAGCAAAGAATATGGTATTCTGGAATTGTAGATAGCTATACAGAAAGAACAGTGTGTTGAAGTACCGTCCCCAAGAAGTATACACTCCATTACACTGTGCCAAGACATATGCTCACATAGCTCAGACTATAAGATTGCCACTGATGAATGTTTAATCTTCTGAACCATGGAACCGTTTGGATCTTCGAACTGCAGACTTTTCTGAGAGAGTCGTTAATTTTTATCCATTTTGCAAGATGTTAGCCCAAGTATAAGTTCAAAAGATTTCACAAAAACACGATGCCAGCTTAACTTCTGCTTGTAGCAGTACCATTTCTGTCTTATATTTATTACCAGTAGTTGTCAATAGTCTAACTCACCGACACTGTCTATCTCTCCATGTCTCAGTGTCTTCTGGGTAACTCCTGAAACAGTGACTTTAACAGTTCTGTACTTTCTTTACCAAGTCACAACAAGAAAAAAAGGTAATTTTAAATTCGAAAGAGATGAAAGGTTTAGAATAAAAATCTATATAATTCACCAACAGGCAGAAGTGATTGACAGCAGAAATCTTAAAAACACCAACCGTGAAAACAATTCTCAAAAACACAAACTTTACTCAGAGAAACAGGAAAAGGATGAACTGACATGAAATGAAGTTAGAAGAAGTGGGAAAAAAAATCAGTTATCAAAATTGTGATCAGTGTTTAGTTAATCTGGCATTTTCTTCACACATCTTAGGCAAAATAGAAATTTTGAATAAAGTCGAGACAAATGGTGAGGACGAGACAGAATCAGTTACAGTATTTTTTGAAATTTACAGGTCATCGCAACTTTCCATGTGTGATGTTGTCTAACTCTGTAGTGTATAAAATCACAAGCTTGGTTTAACCCCAACAGTTGCAAGTAATGTCATTGAAGGGAAGACATATAGCCAATTAGATGTAAACAGGGAGATGAAATCTTGCATTGATCAATATGACAGGAGATTTCAACCATGTAAAGATAAAATGTAAAAGTCTTCCTCCTGTAAGACTGACTCATAATATTGTCAGAGTTCTATCATTAATATGTAAAAGTAAATATTTGTCTGAAAACTGTGACAAGATTTCAGACCTTGCATCAACAGGAATGATGAAATTGTCACTTCAATACCGTCAACTTTCTGACTGCAAAGTCTAAAAATAATATGTCAGTGGATCTGACCTCAAGCAGCAGTAATAAAGACTGGTGAACAAAAGAACAAGAAAAATTGTCAGAATTCCGTTCATCAACAGGAAATATTGTGCACACATCGCTATATTTAATATAAACCTAGATTCATAATCATCACAAATCATCGTTTTTATTACCGTCATCTTTCCGAAGCAGGTTTTTAGAGGTCGCAGATATACTGAAAATATTTGCATACTGATACATGCAGTTAACATTTCTATCCCATCTAAATTGTGAAATTTGTATTACAGTTTTCTGTTTATCTTTTTCATAAAACTAAAAATCTCTACAAAAGCTAGGGGCAAGTAATGCAATGGTATTTTGTCATTTTGAATCGACTTTTCTTCAAATCCTTTGATAAACTGAATGAAAAAAATAGAAAGGGTCAGACATTTCAGCTGAAAGCATCATGATGAACTATTGGATAGTCTCGTTACTCAGTTTGTTGCCATGACAACAATTCTTACAGTATGAGGTGTGCTGAATATAGAATTTAAGGCTAAAGATAGATTTTTCAAAGTTTATAATATGAGTGATTGGTACTGTTCAGTTCAAGGTGTTCAAAATCAGAATAAAAAGGTACTGACAAGTTCCCTACAATGCATATTTGATATACATTATTATTACCAGGTCAAGTCGGTCAAAATCACAATGTTTGTATCTGTCTTGGCTTGACAGTCCAAGTGAAAATCATGTTATGTACATGTATGTCTTTACAGAGATGAAATCATATCTATTTATGTTTTATATAAGGGTCTCCCAATAGTCACTTCACATCAAAACCACATATACAGGATGTTATTTGTTTTAAATAAGGGTCTCCCAATAGTCACTTCACATCAAAACCACATATACAGGATGTTATTTGCTTGACTTGTTTTAACCCTCTTGACCTGATCATGTCATGTGACCCTTGCAGTGAGAGGGTTAAAGTGATGCACATCTTGATAAATACTGGTGATCAGGTGACACATTTTTTACCTTTTTCCTTTGTTTGAAATAGGAAATTCATAAAATTCCTTGTCCTTAATCTCTTGTATGATTATAAATTATTCTTGTAACTAATGTCATTTGAAATTTAAATCCTCATTATCACGGTGTTGCTGAACTCGTTTTTTCTAAAATTTTAAACGATTGATGGTCTGCATGTATTAAAAACTAATCAGTGTTTAGGAATCTTCAAACATGTCACATAGTGTTTTATATTCAGTGCAGGCAAAAGTCAGATTTTCTTCCAACGCTATAGTCATGCATGCAGCGTAAAAGTACTAAGGGAAGCACCACTTGATTTCTTGGGGGGGGATGGGTATGGCAGCAAATTTTATCTTTCCATCACTGTGACAGAAAATTTTATTTTGCTATTGTCAGTCCTGCATCAAATTATTTTTTCCATATGCATAAGCAATGGAACACTGCTGGAACAATTTTTTCCTACGCCATTACAGGAGCAAATTATTGTTTTTTGTTCTTCACTTCCCAACAATTTTCAGAAATCCCCTGCTACCAGAAATCAAATGTTCCGCCTTTAGTATTCTCTATGCCTGTTTTACTGTTTTATGAGCTACACACACTGAAATTATTAAAAGTCATCTTCCCTATCTATTTGTCCCTTCTTTTACATAAAATGTCTATAGGCAATTTTCACCGTTCTTTGAAATCAGGAGGAAAGGTACGTGTCATACATGTACCTTATGAGAGAATATTACCAAAGGATTAAAATGGGAATACCGGTACAGTAACTAAAAAAAATTCACCTGAATATTTATTTCCTTTGGTTGACTGGATTTTATACAGAACACTTGTATAACTACTGAGTGACTAGGTCGATGTTAAAGATAAAGTTTACCATATTGGTTTTCTTTTTTCACCAAATAAAAAATAAGCCTTTATAGGGTAGTTTTACAGTTTTAAGCTTCACCGCCAGTAATGCGGAGCTTATCAAATAGTGGAAGCATTTTGCAGTCAATGGAAAAGTACACTGACTATTAGAGTAACAGTCATAGCCAAATTGGTTTTAAAAATTTTAAAAAAAGGTAAAAAATAAGAAAAAGTTACCAGATCATGTGTACCAAATGTCAAGGACCAGAAACAAATCTTTCTTTTGACCCAACTCAAACAGCAATAGTTCAGTGATTTTAGCAGTATTAAATTTGAAAGGTCAAATTCTGATCAGCAAGCAGACCATCTAGATTACTACAATATTGAAATTTACCCTTCTTTAAATTGTCCTCTATAAAGTCCGTTACTGTTCACACACTGTGGTTTTCACGTGAAGTGATCAATCACATCCAGGTCATAGTGCAAGAGTCAGGGATCAAGTAGGACCCAGCAAGAGCTGTTCAAATGAAGCTTCCGTTGTGATACAGCTACTGATCCATGAGCAGAACTCTACATGTGTTCAGGCATTGAGCTAGAAACGGTGGTTCAGGTATCAGTAAGGACCATGCAAATCACTTCAAAATTGGATTTGTGCTGGCAGGAGCGTTGTTTTTGAAATGAGTTTTACAGAACAATAAAACTGAAAGACGTGTTTAAATTCTGCATGATAGGCCAGTTAAAAACCATAGTTATGTACATTGTACTGCAGTATCTTTTACATTTGCTGAAAACAAGGTAAAAGTTTCTGATTTCTGTTGTTGTATTTACGTACCAATAATTTTAATACCACCATCAACACATGACATTAAAAAATTCTGCTGTTGGAAACCACAGTCACTGTGATAGAGTTTCAATGCCGTGAAGCGTTACTTCAGTTTCTTGAACCAAGACCAATTGCTACAATGTACTTTTTTCCTTCATCAAATCTTAATTTTCTATCAGAGTCATCTTGTTACATTCTACAGTGCAAATTGTGAGCATGATGATGATAAGTTTTGTGGTTTAATGGCCAATATTCGGCCTACATGTAGGTTATTCAGTGGGTCAATATTCAGCTTAGGTTATTCATTGGGCCAATATTCGGCCAGCTTATTCATTGGGCCAATATTCAGCCAGGGTTATTCATTGGGCCAATATTCAGCTTAGGTTATTCATTGGGCCAATATTCGGCTAGCTTATTCATTGGGTCAATATTCAGCCTAGGTTATTCATTGGGGCAATATTCGGCCAACTTATTCATTGGGTCAATATTCAGCCTAGGTTATTCATTGGGGCAATATTCGGCCTGGGTTATTCATTGGGCCAATATTCAGCTTAGGTTATTCATTGGGCCAATATTCAGCTTAGGTTATTCATTGGGCCAATATTCGGCCAGCTTATTCATTGGGTCAATATTCAGCCTAGGTTATTCATTGGGGCAATATTCGGCCTAGGTTATTCATTGGGCCAATATTCGACCTAGGTTATTCATAGGGTCAATATTCAGCCTAGGTTATTCATTGGGGCAATATTCGGCCTGGGTTATTCATTTGGCCAATATTCGGCCTAGCTTATTCATTTGACTCAACAAAGCCTAATATTTTTCCAAACCAGACAGTTACCAAGACAACAGATTCCACAGTGTACGCAGGCATTTTCCATTTCTGCATTTGAATGTTGGTTTGTTTTGCCTTGATGACAACACAGTCACACCAATGAAGACAGGATTTCTAGGAATTTGACATTTAGCTGTCATTCCAAAATGTCAGAGCTGCAAGGTTTTGCTTGGGATGAACTCCACCAACCACACAGCTTTCAATCTTGATAAATTCTTGTGTTTTGTCATCTCCCAAATTTGAAGTTCCTGAGGACATGACACTGCACCAATTATCAGGCTTTAATCACCATTTCCGTGTTACTAATTATAAATTGCTGTACATCATGCCAGTGAATGCTGTTGTTTAATTCTCAGTTAGTTCTAGTACTGTCATCTACTCAAGTCTTTCTTCCCATCATCAGTAATAGATCACCATGGAAATGTATTGTCATGGAAACATAATGTACAGTTCAGTTACAGAAATTCTTACTGTGGCATGTTTCTTAGGTAGATAGTTCAGTTCATTATGAACTGAACTGTAAAAAAATGTAATTTGTGTAAAATTTGCAAGTTTTGATATATTATTAAGTGGCAATGTATGAATGTTACCAAAGTGTAACTTAAACCTATGTGAACCCTGAGCCAATTACTGACTGACTGTGTAACCTCCATTATGTTCAATATAGAAGCGTCATCATTGCATAAATTGAGATGGATTTTTTGTTAGGATTTCATTGAATATCATGTAACTGAGAGTTTTGCCTAGCCTTCGGTATTTTGAAAAGTTAATGGTTACTCTAATGATACTGTACTGTTAATGTAAAATTTTTTGTGACAAAATCATTAGCGCATAGGTTTCATTGCTATGGCAACACTGCACAGATAGATCGGGGATTCCATATGATGTCATGGTTACTATAATGCAATCAAGAAAGTTGTTGAAATTTTACAAAATAGTTTAGAAATTCCATGTGTTAGAACAGTGAAAGTGATGAAAACCATGGCACTGACCATGAATGACTGTAATAAACACAGGTACAAGACAAACAAAAGTTATGTCAACAGCAGTCACTTTCATTCTTTCAATACCTGTGTAGTGAAAAATGTACAATTACAACTACTGTAACCAGTGTAAGGCTTTTCTTCAGAGAACAGTAATGAACACAGTTTCTAACAGATCTCAATTGGTGCGTCTTCCACATGAGATTGTTAGAAAAGTAAGCATGCAATTTTCATGAAACACAGGTGTTGGTTGAATTTTATGACATACCCGTGGTATTGTTCATAGATAGCATAGAGAAAATTGGGTTTATGCTCCAACTCAAAGTAGAAATCATCTGAAACCTTTCAGTTTTATACATTTACCCATACCAATATTTTGTCAAATGAAAATTTTTAAACATTTCCTTTTAATAACGCCAAGAAACAAATGGCCTCAGTGAATTGTAAAAAAACAAGAATAACAAAGGATATTGCCTAAAATTTACCTGTATTTGATATTCGAACTAGCATTTAGAATTTGTCACCAAGAAGACAGCCTGGAGCACTGCCTAATGTAACTCCAAGCTCTGTGTCAGAGACTGTACATACAAAAGCAAGCTTTCATGTGCAATCCTGTATGGACAATATAATGCTGCTGTGAAGATATATTTATGCTTGAGTTAATACATGAGAAATTTTGCCAGACATTAATTTTGAAATATTTTCTTGGTCAGTTTTTTTGATATTCTTTGTTTCCTCTCCGTTCTGCATTGCGTTTGTATTCTCCCTGATGTATTGGGAGTTTTTATTTGGCTGTGTGCCTTTTTGACTGGTCCAGTAATTGAACAAACACATGAATAATTTTAAAATGAAATAAATAAATAATAAATAAATAAATAAATAAATAAATAAATAAATAAATAAATACAAAATTTAACCGTGCATAAAATCTATTTCTCTGGATTGATTCAGATTGGTACCAGTTACAGTACTTCTGATGAATCAGTTCTTGGAACAAACACCATGAATAATGATGACCTTTTATCGTACAAATCATTGAAAGCAATCATTTTCTCAAATTTGTGAGGCAATGATGGACATTTATTATTTATACGTCTTTCCAAGAATATGTTATTTGGACAATTCAGTGATGAAATTGTCCCATTTGGTGTATCTATCAATTTTTGCAGTTCAGTAGTTTGGGTTAACTTCACTGTATGTGAATATTTTATGATCTTCACAGCATTGCCCATCAGGACATAGAGATGTAATTTACTCACAAGGTCTATCAGAAAGCCAAATATGTTTCAGGGATTAAAAAGAAAGACACGGACAGTATGACGCCATGAGGTACATTGTCACCTGTATGTACACTAGAAAGTACCGGGTATATGGCACTAAGGCGCTAGCCATGCATGTTGAACATCTCTCTGAGTATCTAGCAAATTGATATTTCTGAACAAAAATAATGTATCACCTGTAACTACAACCTTTTAGCAGAGAACACCCTGTATATTAAGAATCTCAAAAAGCAGGTCTTTTTGACCGTAGAGAGCCCTCACAGTTTGTGCCACTCATGATAAGTGTCAGTAATTGAATGCTGATCATGTATGTTTCCGGTTTTGAAAGAATATTTGATAACTTTTGGTAGATAAGACTTTAAAAGGATTGAATTGACTTTGTTTCAAATCATTTTGCGTATTCTTGTTTCATGTGAGATGTTGTTTATCTTGTTCTGCTCACTGAAACATGTTGAATTATGAATCATCAAAGCTTTTCTTACATGTGTATACACATAAAATGTAAATATGCTGATAACATTATTTCTGGTACAACACAAATTACATCATTGAAGCACATCTTAAATCTACCGTACAAGTTGGTAGTAGAGATCTGACAACTGAGAATGAAGCACGTTTCAGTAAGCAAAACCACATGAATAGTTGCTCACACAAAACAAAAATAACTGAAATAGATTACTAATAAAGAGAGCAACTATGTTCCTCTAACTTTGATATGAGATTGCTTCATGCATACATGTATGTATTAGATAATGTTGGACATTTACTGCTGGCGCAAATAAACTTGGAACACCGAAGTCCCTATATACTTAGGAAAACCGCTGGCGATTTCCCTATATCGCCAAGTGATTAGCCAAAGCGGTATCGCTAGTGAGTTAGATCATCTTACACTTTGTTTATCGAAAACACTGCGGGGTGCCCATGCTGTGTCTCATAGACAAAACGCCTTAGCAGAGGCCGTTCAAATTGCGTGAACGATGGTACAATAAAGAATTGACGTTTTGAGTAAAGTTACGTTGGTAAATTTCAATGACCAGGAAACCTACATCTGATTTTAGTCATATTGGTCCGAAATCAACTCGCCCGTTGTTTGAGTTTACACGTTCGTTCGTACCGCGTTCCCCCCCCTGTCGATTTAGTCTGTAAATATTAATTATGGATGGTATAATCGAGACTGTCTATGATTTTATCAGTTATAACAAAAATATTTCGATAGATTGACTAACACAACCAAAATTTTAAGCATTTTTCTTCAACTTTAAAAATAAGTCATCGCCTGGACATCGCCGTTTTCGTTGAAAATGCTCCATTTGGCATTAGTCGAATATGAACGCTCTTGGCCGTGTACTGCCTGAGAGATGGCTACTTCTTTAGCTACTTTTTTCAGTTCCGGTAAAGATATCGCCAACTATTCCTTTCAGTGCACAGTGCAAGTCTGTTTTAAATACGTTTGCAGGAAAAATATATCGTTGGCTCGCCCAACAAATTGAATTCGGGCGAGTTGGTAAGCTTATCGGGAATCTGGGTGGTTTGAAAAGGTACCCGTTTTGAAGCAAAATGTAGGTTATCAACATCATTGATGATATGCCTTTTTTCTCACCGTGTTGTCTCATTTCTCTGTAATTTTTTTGGTGATGGCGATTTGAAAATAGTAATTTCTTGTCCGCTGATCGTGGCGATTTGGTGTAGCTCTCAGAATTCGAAGTACGAAACGTCGACGTCACTGGCTAGGCTGCGGGCCATGCCGCGGGAGATCAGAAAACACATTTTCAAACTTTGGGTCAAACCAAGTTTACGTTCTCGATCGGATAACGTTGAGGTCAAAAAACAAACTTTGCCATAGCGATTAAAATCTGCAGCATTTCAGCGTTCTTTGCAATTGATGATATGATTGAAACCTGTTTATTTAGCCTGTCCTTTTTCATCGTACGTTTCTTGAGAATAGTATGTATGTACCCTCTTCAATCGGATACCCCTATGAATAATGATATCATCTGTATGACGCACGCAAATAA
The DNA here is from genome assembly GCF_041260155.1 of Ptychodera flava. Classification (NCBI taxonomy): domain Eukaryota; kingdom Metazoa; phylum Hemichordata; class Enteropneusta; family Ptychoderidae; genus Ptychodera; species Ptychodera flava. The sequence continues at coordinate 38,082,932 of NC_091946.1, read as the reverse complement.
ATGTGATTGAACTATGACTTTCTTGTGTCATGTCAAGGCCGAGACTCGGACACGGTTTACGTCGCCTTTGCCTCTGAGGAGAGGTTTTCAGAAACAAAGCCGAGAAAAGGTCTAGCTTTATCTACGGTTTACTTTATTCTTCAAAATCACGAAAGCCGTCGATGGCGACCGTAGAGGTTATGGCCGACAGTTGGATGCTTGTAACATAGATTCCCCGCCACGCCATGCGCCAGCAACAAGTCGGACCATCCACGCTCGCGCTTTATTTCAACTTGATAATCAGCTGATACACTGAAATTCTCCGAAAACCGAAACCTTGCCAGTATTAGTTCTCACAGAATTTCGCTACGACATGTCGGATATAAAAAACGTAAGAGCCAGGAAGTTTTACCTAGCAACTCGCATCGGTGCACGGCCGATAACGTACCGGTAACGTACCGGTACCATTGGTTATTTTCACAACCGTCTATTCCTCACTTAGAATATGCATCTACTTTACACCGGTCGACAAACCATAGATCCTCGAGAAACGAGGGTCTATGGACAAACCGGTTTCTTCGAAACGAAACTAGAAATTTAGCGACTTTGAATTTCACTCAAGGAAACACTGTCGCTTTGAATGGAAATTGTCGAAGTACATGTTCGAGATATTACATCGCTCGATGGGTGTAAAACGTGAATAAAGGTTCATGTACAACATATAAGAAAGAGACGCACATTTTAAACCTCAACGTAAGCTGATCACTTTATAAAAATGAAAGTTAAAAATACAGATTTAACCACAATGCCGGGCGTAATTTACAATTTTTGTGAGATAGTGGAAATGACGGCATTTATGATGACACGCCTGCACAACGAAACGAAGCCAAACGATAGCGAACTCCATGACAACACCTACCGTTTCTCACCTGCACTCTTTCTTCATTTTGAGGGAAAGTCTGTCAAAACGGTTGCTTCAACAGGTTCCCTGCTCATCGAAATTTACCCAAGTAACTTTACTCAAAACGTCAATCCTTTCTTGTACCATCGTTCACGCAATTTGAACGGCCTCTGCTAAGGCGTTTTGTCTATGAGACACAGCATGGGCACCCCGCAGTGTTTTCGATAAACAAAGTGTAAGATGATCTAACTCACTAGCGATACCGCTTTGGCTAATCACTTGGCGATATAGGGAAATCGCCAGCGGTTTCCCTAAGTATATAGGGACTTCGGTGTTCCAAGTTTATTTGCGCCAGTAATAATAACATAAATCTTCTTGTGCTATGGCCATGTACCAATTTATTTCCTGTGATGATTAAAGTGATGTAGTCTCTGTCCATAATTGGATAAGTTGCCGTGGTTAATTAAAGCATGCACATGGTAAATGCAGCTAATGGTGTTTGGCCGCAATCCCCCTCCCCCTCCCCCAAAATAAAGAAAGTTTGAAAGTGCGAAAATCCAACCAAGCCTCATTCTACATCAGCATACCTACAATCAGTAATTATGTTGCTATGAAATCACACATGTGCTACCAAAACCCAAACCCACCCCCAACCCTCCTGGCATACCCCTCTGATATCAATCTTTGTTCAGCGGCAACTCAACCATGGTGCAACCAAAAGAATGGAATGAATTGAAACAGTGTATCTAAAATGATTGTTATGTTACTTTACACATGTACTGAACCACATCTACCGGTATGTCAAAAGAATGCTGGTGTGTCCCTGGTGCCACACTGGCCTGGTATATGCCAAACATTATATAGCGAATTTTTTGCAATACACTAAAAAATGTAGTGAGATGTTGTGATATAAAAACACATAGTGCAATTTTTGCGCATGGTAATTGAAATACAGCCAAACCCCATAAAGGCAGGAATTGCGTTTACTGTGCGAGTGTTTTCATTAACCACGATCCCGAAGATGTACCATGGAGTCTCTTTTTCACCTCCATGGAAATACCCTTATGTACATGCAGGTGATTCATTAGAAAGTAATGATTGAATTGTGAAATGAAACATCTGTCAGTTTTCATTAGTACCATTCATGGTATATCATATCATTCATAATAGATGACTTAATTAAAGATCGTAAATTTTAAGGGCTGATTTACATTTCTTATCACCAGTTTTAATGCCATTAAAATTTGAATCTTACAGGAAACCACCGATGGTCGTCCCAAGGTCATTGACATCATAGATACAACTGGAAGCGGTGATGTGGATACGTCAACTCTGGTGGAAGTCAAAGACGGTGAAGTCACCGGTCTCTCAGGGAGAAAACTGAAAGTAAGCATTATCACAGTGGCCAGGATAATCTCACTGCCGCCACCAATGTGACATGAACAGGTTTACTGTAGTATCATTGATCACTAAGCATATCAGGCCTGGCAAGGCTGGTCTTCCAATGTTGGGTGTAGATTCCAAGGTGTTTTGCACTACACCCCATTATTAGGGTGGAATAGCCTTGACATGTTCTCTTTCAGGATTGGTGAGCTAATCATTGAAAACAACTAAGGTCAAGTCATAACTACAGTTGACTTACAATACCAAGTCGTTGATCATTGCTTTTACTGCTATATCATATATCAAAAACAACTATTTTGCAAATCTTTTGTATTTTTTTCACATTCAGAAGTTATTACATGTATAATTCTGAAATTTAATTTTATACAGGCAGAAGAAAAACATTAACCCTGCTAGTTAGTGTTCTTTGAAGATTTAAAACTAAATTAAGACAATCTTTTGATTGAAAAGGTAAAAATAATGCATGATGAAGATGGCATTTCAAGATCATTTTATCATTTGAATTTTACGTAGATACCTGCAGAATGGCAGAATCCTAGCGGCAAATATCATATTGGAATGAAAAATGTCTACGAGCTCTTTCCAAAGAATCTCAAAGAACGAGTACAGGTAAGGTGTAGGGTTATAGTTCTCTGATATCAATGAAATCAACACTGGCATTAAGTGTTAATTTACATGCATAAAGGATGGACAGAACATAAAATACTATGCAAATGTCAAAAATATAAGATGGGATAAATATGTTGAGTTTTAGCTGCACTGGTTGCCATGGAAAAAGAGATGACTTATTTGCCATTCCGGAAATAGGTAACCAAGGTTTACAATGGTGGCAAGATTAAAATGATATTAGACACGGCTATTAGTTCCAAAGTTAGTTTAGGAACACTGATCTCTCCATTAGTACTCGTATATCAAAAAATGGTTTCCCTTGGAGACTAGTCCGGCAAATTTTCAGAGGTAGTGTGTTGTGTAGAGCTATGTCTCCACTCAGAATTTGGACTGAATTTGTCTAATTAGTTGGAAATGCTGCATACATATGTGAATGGTGTTCTAGTGAGTTTATTTTCAAAATCATCGAGATCTCTGACAAGATTTGCTGAAAAGAAATCCAATAGTTTATAACTTCTGAGGGAACAAAAGCCTTTTATAGACATACTGTGTGTATGAAATGTGTTAACAAGAACACCATGGAGAAAAGAACGAGTAGCCTTAGTAAACTGTCAGGTACAAGTCTGTACAACCTATGACTATTGCCATGGAAATCTGTCCTTGGACGGGTATCTGTAAGGGTGGCTTTTATAGTAAATTGCAACAGACTGACAATGCCATATTACTACTTCAAATGCCAACCCCTCTGTTTTCTTAAAGTAAAAGCTAAATTCAAGAAAATCTGCAATGAGTTCCAAACTAAACGTTCGGATTCCAAGAATGTAATGTACTTAACAATTGAACCTGTCTGTTTTGTGAGGACATCCCTTGGAACAGCAAAAGTATTCTTTATAGACTAGTGTCCTTACTATTAATAAGCAGGCAAAATCTTTTTACCAGTAAGTGGTCACTTTCAGATAAAAAATTCTGTAATTTCATACTAGAAAGTTCCATAATACAATAGATATATGTCCTTATTGAAGAGGCATGTACAATCAAAACTATAGTTTCACTGCATTCTGTTTCAAGTTAAATGCACAAGTCTCAGATCTTTGAAATTCTTTTCTTACAAAAAATGAGAACATTAAATTTTTAACAGGATTATATTTACACACAATGACACACATACAATTTTGACAGTCCCTCATAATTATTTCTTGTTCAGTGTTGCAGCCAGGACGCACCCTTATGACAATGTCCCCAAAACGGAATCCTTGGGCACATTCGTGAGTTGGCTGTGTTGGGTGTAGTCTGCAAGCAATATCTGTTACTGACAATGACCTTTGTTTTGCATGATTGTTTTGAGACTTCTAGTTACTTTTGGAGCTATAATTAAAAGTTATTTAAATGCTGCAATTGATATCATAACAAGCTTGTAGTCTGACTAAGCTCTGATTTGCCACAGATACAGTATACTGCTACAATTGCTTGAAATTTAAAGGTAGGGGACTCAATCCCAGGGATCGAGTATGTTCTAGTGTGTAAGAGGATTATGGAGGTGTCACAACCTTTTGTTTTCCATTGAAATTGTAATCTAGTAAGTAAATTTCCAGGCAAGACAATCTGACGCCTGAACCATGCCTTTAAGCATAGCGGCAGGGTCCCGACAGTCTGAATTTTGTCCTGTGAAACTAATTTATTACAAAATAATACAAAATTTAATTGACAACTGATGTATGTGGTCCCCAAAATGTGCAAAATGTCCCCAAAAATAAACGTTTGTAGGACACAGTGTCCCCTGGTTTAAAATTCCTGGCTGCAACACTGCTCGTTAAAAATAGCCACAATTCATTCTGTAACTAAACTGTTTCTGATCTTAGCTGAGTATATACTGTAGTAGTTTCCAGCTAGTCAAATGTTTAAGGCACAAGACAAGTTTTGGCAAACTGTCACTGACAGAATAGTGGAGTGAAGAAAATGACAAAAACAGCTGTCATCAGAGGATAAATATTGTGATTTTTACAGAAAGATAGAAAGGAGAAAGGTTGGGATTCAGCCCACAGGTCAGCTGCAGCAGAGGCAAACAGAAGACTTGAAGAATTTGATAATAATAATCCTAACCCCAAGGAACAAGTAAGTATGGTTAGATCTATTTTCATTTCATTATCAACCATTACTGTCCTTAATAAAATTAAATCTATGAAAAAAGGGCAGTTGCTATCCAGGATTTCTGGTCATATCTAAATTTTGTCATCATTTAGAGTTTCAAAGGATAGAGTTACAATTTAAAAGCAATATTAAAAGATTCAAGTTTCATCTTAAAGGCCATACAAAAATGTGCACATGGTTGTTAATATGCTATCATCAACAGAAAATGTGAACTGCTATGCACGTTTACTCACTTGAACATAAAAAATTCTGTGGTATTTCAATATTCCTCAGGAATTCTGGTCAAATTTCAATGAAATTAGTATGGGTAGATTTCAAATTTCAGCATGGGTTCACTTTGATGGCTCTCCAAATCCATGCCTAGCCTCAGGCCATGGAGACATATCTTATGAACAGTGTGATAAAGTTCAGCTGTTTTTGACTGTATAAGAACCTTCATGCCATTTTAAACTGGGATACCTCATGTACATTTTAGTGACATCACTTGGGTTGTTGCTATGGGCTGTAGATATGCAATTATTTGCTATTGTGGCATTGTTCACATACAAATGTAATCACAAAAATGTTTGTTGGATGTCCTTCATTCTTCCATGTTACACTGTTACAGTTAAGTGGAGTAGGACTCATATAACTGTGGTTAAGGTAGTTGGCACCTCAAAATTGAAGATTTCAAACTTTTAGGCTAACTTTCCGCAAGGAACTGTAACCTGTTCCTTTTCAAAATCAAGAACAAAAATTAGAGGTCACCATGCAAATTTGGTACTAAAGAAACAAATTACCTAATATTTTATTGATTGATGAAATTCAAAATGGCTGCCATCCCTGTGTTCAATTAATGGTAAAAAAATAAATTTTCAATTTTCACAAAAAGAAACAAGTAAAAACTTTACATACTCCATAAGCTTCAAATTGAACCCTTCACAAGTGGTAGATCAAAAGAGTATTGTAAAAGTTTTAGAGTCTGAATATCTTTCCCCGAGGTGCATTCTGCCTTTACATAACATTTTATTCTTGTTTGTTTGCTTCCCCAGGAACTCAAGTTACAGAAGGAAGACTTGGCAGCTAGGATTGAGATTTTGGGAAACTTGGAAAAGAAATACAATGATTGTGGACCAGTGTACGACTGTGTTGTCTGGAATGACGGCACAACATGGCGGTGAGTTTGAGGCAGATGTTGTCATAGATACTGAAATGGCCTAGAAAATGAGAGACTTAAACTTTTGCTCAAATTTTTCTCACACAATATTTCATCCATTCTCTTTCAAAATCAAGAATAAAATCGGGGATCAGCATGCAAATTTTGGTACTAGAGAAGCAAATTACCCTAGAGTTACCAATATTTGAAATTCAAAATGGCCGCCATCTCTGTGTTACTCTATAGGAAAAAATGAAATTTTCAATTTTTGAAAAAGCTAAGACTGTGAAAAGCTTTCTTACACCAAAAGCTTTAAAATGTGGTAGCTCAGAAAATAATTGTAAAAGTTTGAGAGTCTGTATATCTGTCCCTGAGGCACTTTCTATCTTAAAATGTACGGTATGTAGGAAAATTAGCAGAGTTTGGATTTTGAATCTGATGTTACTGAAACACATGTCTACACTGTTACTGACACCTACGGTATAATACTGAAGAGAGATTTCACTACGGACAATGGTGTCAAAGTAAGTTCTAACCCCTTCACCTAGATGCCCTTGTATATATTTATACGTAACTTTATTCATACAAGAAGATTTATAATGTAGGTGTGGAAAATAAATGGAAATTTAAAATAATGATGCATTATCACACACCAAGACTGTCAAATGTATCTGATGTTTCTGTCTTCCTCATTTCCCTCAGAGCGGTGGTTGATACGACTGAATGTGGTAATCTAGCTGACTGTACTGTTTTAACAAACTACAGAGATTCATTACAATATGCCACATTTAGTGAAACAGGTAAGTTGCAAAATAATAAATACTGATTAGAATTAGATAAACTGCCTAAAATTCAACAATTGTGAAACAAACCAAAAATTGTCATTTTAAAAGTACATGAACCAACACTTATCCTATGTATTAAGTATGCATCACAACGTACCAACATTCAACATCTTGCCAGTAATGCTATTTCTGATGTGTCATGTGATATACTAAACCATTTCACCAGGGAAATAAACTCTAGAGATAATGAAATGCCATGTTCTGGTCATTTATACTGTTTCAAATCTGGACATGTAATGAGTTTTACAAGTAGACTTGTGGTACAGCCGATTGTAAAGCAGAGTTAAATCTAAGAAAAGGAGTGGTTGTAATCATCAAATGACTTGATGCTCTTAATCACAGCATCCAAATCAAATTATATTTCCATGGGAATGTTTATCTGAATATTATAATGTTGTCTTTCTTTTCACTTTCAGACATGTTGAATTACTCAGTGAACATTTATGATGAAGGAAATGTGTTGTGTATAGTAACAAATGCTGGCTCCCATGGCACACACGTTGCCAGTATAGCTGCAGCAAATTTTCCAGATGAACCGGAAAAGAATGGAATTGCTCCAGGTGCACAGATTGTAGCTATCAAAATTGGGGATTCTAGACTTGGGTCCATGGAAACTGGTAGTTCATTAGTTAGAGCTGTAAGTCCAATTTTCATAATTGTGCTTTATTCTGTCAATCATGATATGACTAGTGGACGTACATGTATATGAAAAACTGTACATGTTATCCAAATTTTTGTCTCAACCACAAACTGTCATTTGTGTAGTTTTCTTTGGTAAACTTGTAGTTTACTCTTTTTCTATACATGTCAATGTGTTTCTGGCATTGCAGTATTTTGAAGATAGGAAATCATGGAAAGATCACCGTGTAACTATTTTTTGGTCAACATTGATTAAGGTTAACAATTGACAGAACAGATACACATTGGTGCAGCCATGTCAATGTGTTTCATGCATTGCAGTGTTTTGAAGATAGAAAACCTTTAAATACACGATACACAATAGCAAAGGACTTGTGGTTTGTATCAGTCTTTATGATTGATGATGTCATCATTTAACTCATTGTAAAAAATCAGAATTGTACCATTGCCAAGCACACTGCTCTTCCAATCCTATATGCATGCCTAAACACATTCTACATGCATACCTACAAGGATCTGTACACTCCTGGAAAGTCCTTGAAAGTCCTTGAATTTCAAATCGTCCTGGAGAGTAATGGAAAAAAGTCCTTGAATTTTAATGCGTCTACTACAAATGTAATGCAAAAAAGTCCTTGGAAATGAAATTGAGTCCTGGGAAGTCCTGGAAAATTGATAATTCACCCATAATTTAAAAAAATGACAAGATTATCAATCATGATATTGTGACACATGTAACATGATGTACGAAAATGATATATAGTATAAGTGATATCTGGAAAATGGTATTTTGGACCTAAAAACTCCCTTGAAAATTGCTGAAAAAATCCTTGAAGCACTTGAATTTTAAACATGCACACCTAATGCACACAATGAGTGTATGGACACTGTAGCTAGACATATCTGCATGCATACCTAAACACATTCACCATGAGCATAGTCACAGATACATTTCAACACATACACCATTCACTTGCCTCACACCTTCATACACAGCTAACAGACAACATCCATTTACACAACCACACAGAAAGATTACTTCATTTTTCACACCTACATCATAGACCCTGGAGTGATTCTATCTCTAGGGTCTGTACCGTCACACACACCTAAATGCATACAGTGTTCGCTTGCTTTCACACTTACATGCTCCATGCACATCTAATGCACACAATGACAATACACTCATTTACATATCCACACAGGAATATTACTCCACAGTCATACTCAATCACAGTCACTTATCCAAAGACAAACGCTGTTCACTTTCTTTCACACATAAACACACACACCCAACACACAAATTACATGTTTACACATCTACTTCTGCATGACCATACACAGTCACATACCCATAGACACACACTATTCTCTCTCTTTCACTCTCACAGCACATGCACATCTAAATGCACATCTGTGTCTCCCTCACACAGGCATACACTCTGTGATTTCAATATCCTGATCACACTGTTGGTTTCGTTCACAGATGATTGAAGTCATCAACAAGAGATGTGACCTAGTCAATTTCAGTTATGGAGAAGCCTGTCACTTTCCAGACTCTGGGTGAGTTTTGTATGAACACATCCATCCAATAAAGATATAGAAAACCATTGATCTTCAAGGCAGACTGACAGATTTATTCAGATTCAGATGAATAAAAACTCCTTATGGATATGTGTATCAGTCATAAATTACTAAATATATCATTGATCACTTCATGTTGGCCAGCACTAGGTATACTTCTTCCCTAATATTTGATAATTCTAATTTCCATCAATGGAAAAGACAATGAGCTGTTCTTTGATTAGTTTTATCTCTGCATCATAAATTTTAAATCTGCTTGTAAACCCAAGTTTGTTATTTATCATGTTTGATAAGATGCATTGTATTAACCCTTTGAGCCCTGTAAATTGTCCCGCAAAAAATTTTAGTGCAACATTTTATCAATTTTTATGAATTTTTCTGTATTTTTTATAATTTTGAAGCAAATAGACATCACATTTCAATGGCTACAGTTTTTTAACAAAATTTTAGCAAAAATCTGAAAAAATTTGACTGGAGTATATTTTGTAAAGGCGACAAAAATTGACTTTGGCACTCAAAAGGTTAACTGTAATAACACCTTTGTGTCTCTCAGCCGAGTGTGTGATGTGATCTCAGAGGCTGTCAACAAACACGGTGTCATCTATGTATCATCAGCTGGTAACAATGGACCAGCACTGTCTTCTGTAGGCTGTCCAGGTGGTACTGTCACCAGTGTTATAGGTATGCATGACCTTTGACTTTTGACTTTTGACCAATATAGGCATATAAGCAACATAGTGATTTTCTTGAGTGTACTATGCAAAAATTCGTCATACATTTTTCTATCACTTCTCTCTTTCTACTGATGTATCGGATGAAATGGAGAGTTTGCAGATTCCGACTTTCCTTATCAAATGTTATTCGCACTGCTTCATAATCAAGTCCATCATCGTAAAATTTATTTACTAAATTGAAATAAAATAAAAAGCAAAACCAAGAATAAACAGATAGAGATAGAGTCAGAGTGACAGAGACAGAGTTTTTGCTACTTCCTTGGAACGTTTTGTCTAACATGTAAGATTTTGTTTTGTGAATTCAGAAATTAATGGAAATTTCTGTTAGGGGCGACGTCAAAAGATCGATGTTTGAAAAAAACTTAATTGCTTAAGTTTGGGGGTGGGGGGTTTTTGGCCAAATTAATTTCTGTGCAGTCAAAAATGATTTAACGTCTTTATGGCAAATTTTACGATTTCAAGGCTGATTTTTGTACGCTAGAACCGATCCAGTCACCTGTATTTTTGTTACTTTATAATGGTTTTCAATTTCTATTTAATTCAATGATACATAGGTATGTCGTTTGAAAGAATTAGTACAGGGTATGAGTCCGCAATGTTTTTCAATTTTAGGTCAGTTAAGTTAGAAGGGGGGTGGGGGGGGTCTGAGGCCAAACTTAAGCAATTAAGTTAGATTTATTATATTGAACTTTTGATGTTTTCCCTAAGTCATTCTGATATCAATACATGTTCCTGTAATTTTTTAAAAATCAAAGAAACCAGTTGTACATCAGCATTTCATTCAATTAGCTTGTAGACATTGTTTCAGAATTATCATCATCAGCATCAATTCAAAGTGCCTTACAAATTGTAACAATGGTACGCCAAAAATGATTTACATTCATTAATTTTGTTTTATCTTTGATCTTTAAAGTACTGATGTGATCTTTATTTGTTATTTTTAGGTGTTGGTGCATATGTATCACCAGAAATGATGGCTGCCGAATATTCTCTCAGGGAAAAGCTACCTGGCACACAGTATACATGGTCATCTCGAGGACCTACGTAAGTTTCTTGTCGTGGAAAATTCAAACAATTTTGAATTCATCTTACATCGTTTGCATAATGATATTTGATGGCATAGAAGTTTCAACTGTAAAAATGGTGCTCTCTTCTTGATATTTTTAGATTACCAAAGAAGTTTGAAAATCTGGTTTTTATGGTGCTTCATTTGAGTTGTATCTGACATCAAATATTGAGATGCCAGACTGTTCTCCTCTTCTCTCAATACTGTTAACCCTTTTGAAGTAAAATACTATTCATTGAAAGATTGTTGAAAATGTGTGATTACTTGTTCCTGAATCCATAATTTGTGACAATATCTGTTACTCAAGCCAATTTTAACTAAATATTTTTTTCCATCTGGAATAACTTACATGTAACAAGATTTATCAATAAAGTAAGTTTTTCAACCATTGAAAAATCTTTTTGTATTTTATAGTACTGACGGAGCTCTTGGTGTTAGTATAAGTGCACCTGGGGGTGCCATTACGTCAGTTCCTAACTGGACACTTAGGGGGTCACAGCTAATGAATGGAACATCAATGTCATCACCCAATGCATGTGGAGGAATAGGTATGTATTAACAAATGACATTCTCTGTTGTAACAAACACAGAGTTAGTTATTCTTAGGCTTCTCCAAAAATGAAGTAGACAATATCTGCAAAACTGTAAAGTATACAAAATTCTGTGGGAGATGGTAGCATTCCTTGAAAGACTTGTTTGAAATAGACATGTCACAATCTAAATCAGACAAGTGTTGTCTAATTGTAATAATATCTCAGTCTATTTACTCTTAGTTAATGTGATACACGATCTCAATTCTGACCTCTTTAAGTTTGGACCCATCAGTTAGATAATCTCATAGCATACAAATATTTTCTCATATGTGTTTGTGTAAACTCCTTTGAAATAGACTTTTGCCCCATAATGATAGGCAGACATACCTTCCTGGTTTTAACATCCATGTTTATATTCCCATTTTTTGCAGCTCTTGTACTTTCCGGTTTGAAGGCTAACAACATTCCATACACTCCGTACAGTATACGAAGGTGTTTAGAGAACACAGCACTAAAAGTAGATTCAGTAGAGGTGTTTGCACAAGGACATGGTCTTATACAAGTAAGTCAAAACGAAAATGTCTCAGACTTTATCATTTTGTCTTTCCAACAATCTAATTAAAAACCTATGTAATAATTCTATTCTTCTGTAAATCATAAAGCTCATGAGTCAGCAAATTCATTATGTGTGTGGTTAATTGTTTCCTGTGTAGGTGTTAAATGGGAACTTACAAGGCCTTGGGTGCACATTTGCATACACTTGGCGGGAGTTTTTAAATTCTCATAGGATCGCTTTGACCGTATGATAAATTTGAATAATCATGATGGGCACTTTCGTGACATATGCATAGAGGGGTCAAATGGTTGTACTGTGAACACATTTGGAACATATACGGTACATTCTCCTTCAAAAACGGAACATATTTTCAGTTTATTTTCTTCACAAGTTTAGTTGCTAAATATTCACAGACATTATATGCAAGATTCATTGACAATAAAAGCTTGAAACATGGCAAAATTATAGGGATTCTGGGACCAAACACGGCACGTCCAATCAGTAGTGTGGCTTTTGTACATTTGCATAGATTTATGATAATCCGACTTTTATAGGGGAAGTTCCTGTTTAACGCTATGCCTGTTGAGCCAACTAGCTGATGCGCCACTGACTTCAAAAGGTTTGCTTTGGTGTAAGAAACTTCACATGTAAATATATTTGAACAGGCTGGTGCAAAGAAACTTCCAGTATTTCCTAAATTTACTCCTATGTTTTCAGGTGCACAAAGCCTTTGAGCATTACATGCAGTATGCTGATGTACCAGAAAGAAGGGTCCAGTTCAAAGTGTCATGGGCCGGTAACAGAGGGATTTATCTACGAGAACAAATCCACTTACATAAGCCGACTGAGTGCAATGTGACGGTGGAGCCCATCTACCCTGAAAACACCGGTAAGACATGGCTCTGTTACCACCCACCCTCTATGGCGCGTAATCAAGGCCAATATTCGAACTCCCAATTTTCAACTGTACAACTCAACATTCAACATTCAAACTCCACATTTTCAACTATACAACTCAACATTCAACATTCAAACTCCACATTTTCAACTATACAACTCAAACTCAATTCCAATTCAAACTATTCGAACTTCCAATTTTCAACTATACAACTCAACATTCAACATTCGAACTCCCAATTTTCAACTATACGACTCAACATTCAACATTTAAACTCTACATTTCAACTATACAACTCAACATTCAACATTCGAACTCCCAACTTTCAACTATACAACTCAACATTCACATTCGAACTCCCCATTTTCAACTATACAACTCAACATTCACATTCGAACTCCCCATTTTCAACTATACAACTCCCCATTTTCAACTATCGAAGTCATAGGTCCCCCTAGACCACTAGCCAGCGAACACAAGCCAAATTAGCATACATATAGTCAAATACGACTTCAAAAAATCGTCGGTGTCATTTTACATGAAACTACTTATCACTTTGTTAGGGAGTCCCAAACACATGGTGACCTCGCAGTTAATTTTGAACATGGACGACACCGAGTTCGTTCGTGACCACGTCAGTGGTAGTTTGTCTAGGCTGCTACTTGACCTTGACCAGCCCGACAGACGGGGAGATGTGTCACGTAGGTGTGAGAGTCTTGTTAGACTTTTGTCACAGTTAAGTGGCATTGGAATGTGTAGTGAGCGTATTGTCCAGCTAGTGCAAGCCGCTCAACGTGAAATACATGATGTTGAACATAGTGGTCACGGTGTAATAAAGGGAAAGTTGCTTCACACATCAGCCATCTCGTCTTGTATGTGCTTTGGTGTGTTCAGTGTCTGAGTTGTGTTTGGCTGTAACAGTGTGGAAATTAACAAGCGAGTTGTTATTTGGACCCTCTAGAACATCACATAGGAATAACTCTAAAACTCCGAAACGTCATGTGACGTATCTATGACGCGTTCTGACGTAGTATAGCCCAGAAGGAAAAACGTGGGTAACTACAATGAAGCAAGTTAGGGATGCCTAGGGAGAATACGAATCCCGGACTTCAAAAGTTGAAAATGTTGAGTTGTATAGTTGAAAATGTGGAGTTTGAATGTTGAATGTTGAGTTGTATAGTTGAAAATTGGGAGTTCGAATGTTGAATGTTGAGTTGTATAGTTGAAAATGTGGAGTTTGAATGTTGAATGTTGAGTTGTATAGTTGAAAATGTGGAGTTTGAATGTTGAATGTTGAGTTGTATAGTTGAAAATGTGGAGTTTGAATGTTGAATGTTGAGTTGTATAGTTGAAAATGTGGAGTTTGAATGTTGAATGTTGAGTTGTATAGTTGAAAATGTGGAGTTTGAATGTTGAATGTTGAGTTGTATAGTTGAAAATTGGGAGTTCGAATATTGGCCTTGATTACGCGCCATACACCCTCCAACTACTCATTACTTTCAGCATTGTCATTGTGTGAACAACCTCATTCTCCACTGTCTGTTTACCACTTTGTCGTTAAAAATTCATCAAAACCAATTTTGTTACATATTAATATGTGGAGAAAAATAGTTTCAAGGAAATACTTAGGGGTTATTACACGAAGTTTGGGTGATACCGCGTCGTATTCGAGTGATGTGTCCGTATTTTGACGAGTTGCGAAGCAACGAGTCAAAATGCGGACACATCACGAGAATACGACGCGGTATCGTCCAAACTTCGTGTAATAACCCCTTTATCATACATGCATGCTTTGGTTATGACTGTTTTTCTACGGACGTTCCGAAATTAGCGACGAAATCATCTGAAATCGACCTTGCTTGCTCATAGCTGTACTGATAAAAAGTTGGTTGCTAAGGAGTGATGACAATCGTATCACTTCTTGATATTATTCCGCTGTTGGGCCATTCCACTTCAAAGGAGGGTTTATGGCACACTTTTAAAGCGAACAATTTAAATATTAAGATGTCGACACAGGTTTTCACACTTTGAAGAAGATTTATTTTTAGCTTGAAATGGCGGTGGATGTAAAAAATAGGCTGGAGTGTGTAAAATGAGTGTGTTTTCGTGTTTTGAAACATACACTCATCCCTTCGCGAAAGTTATGAGGCCGGCCAAAATCGGGTCAAAATACTCGCGCCGCGCCAACGTTCAATTTCAAACTCGATCGAGCAGCTGAGAGCATAAAGCAAGCAGCTCTGCGACATCTAAGCGTATGAATGCACAGTGGATATAACAGCCATACCAGCCAGTTTATGTCCAAGAATTATACATGTCCTCAGTCGTCAAATATGCCGAATTTACCACCTTAGAAAGGAATTTGTTAGCGGATTAGGGAAAAGGTTAAGTGAGTACACTGTAAGCTGTAGCGTCGTAACTCGTGATTATGGTTATGTTGCTGTACGAATAAAATATTTCAAAGGTATTTACATCGTCTGCTCGTATATTCTCGTTACTGGCTTGCCTAAATAGAACTAAATTTCTTTCACAACAACCTAAACGAAAGTTTTACTTTCCCTAGTATCTTACATTGTCTCCGAAACCCGCACCGGTGCCACCGGACAACTATCATGACCTGTGAATCTCACTGACAGGTACAAATTGGAAATATAATATGTGCACCTTGTCTGTCTCGAGTATTTTCAGTGCGGTTGGATTTTTGAGGCTCATTTATGGCTGTAAACGATGTAATTCACCACTCAGATACTTAAACTCGTCAACAGGAAACTTTTCATATAGCGGTTCTGTCAACCGAGATCGTAATCTTTGGCAGCGCAGAGCAGACGACATGAAAACACCACTGTATGGGAAAAGCCGTGAACGATGACAGGTGTCGGGTCGGCAAAACATACACATTTTCAATGCGTTCGTTTGTATGTTTTTGGTACAACTGTACTTGTATCTAAGTGCAATGCCCATGAACTGACTGCAAACAACAAAATTTTGACCATAATCACATTCACAATGACGTTTCGGAGTGTCACAAGTCTAATTCGCTCAGCAGTTTTACGTGTATGTGAACATCCCACTGAAGGTCACGCGTACGCGTAGCTGTAAGTAGTTCGGTTACACTGAAAATGTAATTCGTATTTTCACTAGTTAAAATACGGGTTCATATTAGTACCGTCTAAAACAATAGGAGAGTGGCAATACAGGCATAGCATGTATGATAAAGTGTACTAATAACCAAAATGATGAAAATTGTAAATTACAGACCAATGGTAACGTTGTGCCAACATATTTATTGTGTCTATTGTTTCTGTTTTTTTTTTTCATCTGTATGAAAATTAATGAAAAGTGTTTAAGCAATGATGTACCCCCTCGTAGCCCATTGAGTACACTTTGTCATGCAAAGTTTACTTGATTCTATCACAGGTGGGGTTGAGGTAAATAATCACTATTATTTTATAGTTTTGGCAATGCCAAAGAATTTGTAGATGTAGGTAACATGGGGGATCACAATGCTGGAGAGTCAGATACATTATTAATTATAATCTAGGGGAATTATGTCATAAATTATAATCTAGGGGAATTATGTCATTAATTTTACTGGTAATGACAAGGCTAAAATGTAATAGTAAATATAAAGTTTTAATGATAGTCTAGTTGCAAAGCAGTAATATACACATATTGATAGCCTCTGAGGGTAAAAAATTATGTTTGTTTGACAGATGATCTCTGATAGCCTGCAGGTCTCCCTTTCTCCCCTATAGGAAACCCTGTGGGCCTTTTAGTCAACCTAAAATAGTATTTCCCCACAAGGTAGTAGGCTTCCTGGTATTCCAGGTACTTATCCAGGTAACAGTCATTCAAACTGTTACCTGTCGGGTAACGATATCAAAACTGGTAACAGGTAATTGGTTCTTTGCGTGTATCAGTGCCAAAATGCCGCATACCATGTGTCTGTAAATTAATGAGTCATGACTGATATTTTTGATTTGCTGTGTAACAAAATATATGTTTTTAATTGAATGTATTGATTTTGAAATACCTTCTTCAGCCTTGCACCATATCATTTTGATAAAATGCCATGATAATTTGGCAAATTTAGATCTCATCTTAAGAAAATAGGAATGAAAGAGGTCAGATCAGATACCACCTGCTAACATTCTATGACTTTTACAGATCCCCGTGAGAAGATAGCCTTCAATCTTCATCTGTGTTTGGTTAGTGATGCTACCTGGCTGACAGTTCCAAATCATCTTGAATTAATGAACTCAGCTAGGTCGTTCAGTGTCAAGGTCGATCCAGCAGGTCTTAACGAAGGAGCTCATTACACAGAGGTGAGTCATAGATTTATGGATCAATCAGTCAGGCCTTCATGAAGAGCAAATACCATCAACCACAGTGGTGTTATAGTTTCCAAGTTGAAACTGCATCTGAACTTAATTACCACAGCCAAGTTTGAGTTCTAATGCTTTATGTGGGATGTGAGTAATTTCATTTATACAAAATGATATGAATGGATAGTACTTAAGTTTGCAAATTCATTTTCAATGGTGCACAACGTTATTGATTGTACTCTATGGACATAGAGAACTTGTTTGACATCAAAGTTCGCTATATGAGAATTTCAGAGCAGTTGTATCATATCTGTTGTAATTGTACCTGTTAAAAAAGTCATGCATGGACTTCTATCAATACCCTTCCACCCCCATTTCCCTCTCTAGAGGTCCAACTTTACCAAAGAAAACAATGGGATTGGTTCAAACCACTGTGGTAAAAGGGTTAAGAATACTGATAGTTGCTGAGTAAAGTTCTTGAATTACAACTGTTTCTAATAGAACTTGTGAACTCCGCAAGCAATATGGAGTTACAGGAAAATTCTTTACAACATATCATTTGGTGATTTTCTTCATTGGACAATATTAATTATGATGATATTCATCACAATCTTGGAAAACTGACAAACCAATACAAACATAGTTTAAAATGAGTTCATGGATGCTTTTGTTCTAAAAATGAGCAAAATAGTAGAAATATAGAAATAGTAGTCAAAGTTTCACTTCTTCAATCATTTTACAGAAATAAAAGCTTTCAAGTTTAGTTCATTAACTTTGCAATACAAACACATAATAGGTGTCTTGTACTTTTGGTTCTTCATACGTTCAAGTCAAAGCTGCATTATAATAATAATAATAATAATAATAAACTTTATTTCGAGAACCAGCTCATATGACACACTAAAAAGACTAAAAAAAAAAAGAAAGACTAAAACAAACCAACAGAGTGACAATTTAAAAGCAATCTCTGTACAATATTATCCAAAAAGCACTATTAAGACGCACATACATAGACAACGCATCAGCAATTAATGGATTTTCACTTTTTTCCAATCTTAAATAAAACCTGGAATGCAAGGTGCGTTGCTTGCTTTCAAAGGTCATGATATTGTTATTTACAA
Organism: Ptychodera flava; assembly: GCF_041260155.1. NCBI lineage: Eukaryota > Metazoa > Hemichordata > Enteropneusta > Ptychoderidae > Ptychodera > Ptychodera flava. Next base: position 38,064,461 of record NC_091946.1, on the reverse strand, counting down.
AAGTACCAGTTATACTCAATTTTCGGTCAACCCGTAACAGGATTCTGAAAACGTTGTTGTATGCAACTCGGACATCATTTATTCACTTTTTCGTGAAAAGACGCCATAAATGCAAACAATACATAGTACAATATGCTTGAAACAAAGTTATTTTGAATGATTAGGAACAGTTTGAAAATTGACAACAAGAGAATTGGCATTGATATAAAACGACCTCATATGACGCTTCATGTCGTCAATATCGTTACCCATACAATTCAAAATTACTCCAAGGTATGAAGGCTTATCAACAAAAGACAAAATGGTATCATTAAGGTAAACACTGGGATATGGACAATGAAGGAAGCATCAAACATTAATTATACAGTTTTGTTTCATACATAATCTCACCATTACAGGTGTGTGGTTATGACGTGACTTGTCCCCAGCGTGGTCCGGTGTTCCGAGTCCCTGTCACTGTGATCAAACCATCACATATAGAAGACGACACATACTTTGAACTGAAATCTGAACAACTCACCTTCAAAGCTGGTCAGGTACATAGGAACTTCATCCATGTACCAGCTGGAGCTACATGGGCTGGTAAGCAGTTTATTTATTTTATCTGTTCATTTCTAATTGTGGTTTCAAATAAGAGGATGCTTTATCAACTAGAGAGCAGCCTCACTTGAGTTGTACGTATTAGATGATAGGCCGTGAAAATAAACATGAAGGGTAGAAATTCAATACCCATGACAAATAGATAAAATTCTCCTGGGCTAAAAATTGTCCCAGCGTAGTTAACAATAACAAATAATTAATTTTTGAATTCCTTGAACAGATATTGCCCAGTCAGACTTCTCAAACTCTACAGTGAATGGCTTGGCAATTTTTTATATCAGTTAACAATCTTTTCTACCTCTCTTACAGAATTTTCATTGGTGTCACAAGAGAAGAAGTCGGCAGCTAGGTTTGTGATTCATGCAGTGCAGCTTATACCACACTGTGCGTATAGAAGCCATGAATATTACAAATTCATCACACTGCCAGAGTTGGCTGAAAGTACCCATGCTTTCTCCGTCAAGGGAGGAAGGACATTAGAAATTGCCATTGCAAAGTGGTGGGCCAGTTTAGGCACTGTCAGTGTCAAATATATCATATCCTTCCATGGCATTAGACCTACCTCACAAAACATTAACATGGTAAGTGAAAGTAGTTCCATTCACCTGTTTCTATGATGTTTGTTCTCCTTTCCAGTTTTCATTTGCAGTAGTTGGTTAAAATATGTAATTTTTTCATAGGTTTGCAATATTCCAACATGTGCACAGATGTCCATTTTGAATCAATACTTAAATCTTTCAATGCTGTAATTTTTCCCACCTAAATTAAGTGCAACATTTTACCAATTTATATGAATTCTTCTTTAATTGGTTTTGATAATTTTGAACCACAGAGACATAAATTTTCAGTTTTATCAAAATTTTGGAAAATCTGAAAAAAAGATTGTCTGCATCTGAAAAATTGTCTGCTTCATGTTTTATGGAGGGGACAAAAATTGACTTTGGCACTCAAAGGGTTAACATTGTCACTGTCCTACTTTTAATGTGATAAAAAATTGCATTTTTTTGTTTCAAACAAAAATAAGTGTCTGATTTTAAAGTTACTAGAAAGGTTCTCCATTCTAGGTTTTCTTGTAAGTTTAGACGATTCTTCTCCCATCAAAGTACCATTGTTGTTAGTCATTTTGTTGGATCTATTCAGGAAAAGATGGGTCTTCAAAATCTACTTATTGTACCAAAATTATTAACAAATGTTTGTTTTTCATATAAATGAAATTTTTAACATCTGTCCTTCTTTTGCATAATAATCCAACACAGCATGCGGCTGAAGGAATAGTTCGTCAAGAGGTGGTGGCGACTATAAGACATGAAGAAATATCTCCATCAATTACTCTCAAGACTTGTGTGCAACCTCTTAGGTAAGTCATCATCTCAACTCATCCCATTATCAAATTACTCTTACATTTTTGGAAGTCTCATTTCGTCATTCAGATTTGCGTTGCACATTGTCTCAATCCAGCCGTAGCTGGCCATTTACATGTTGGACCCTGGCAGTCCATAATTGCTTGGAGTTAAGTAGTCCCCAACACTAATCATAGACTTGTAAAGGTCCATTGATTTATTAGAAATATTCTGTTGGGCCATAATGTATTCCCAGGGACCAGATAATGAATTCCTTGGGAATCATGACAAACTCAAGAGCGGTGAGAGTGTATTTTTAGAGATGACTAATATTCTCCCAGGGACTAGTAATGTTCACTGTTAGACGACAGAGGCACAATCGTTTATTTGCCCATAATAGGACATTATCACCATACCGCTTTGTATGAAAGATTCTAGCATCGTAAAGTAAGTTGATTAATATGCAACTAACTTGCCACTTGAAAGAACAAAGATACCGAGTCTGACTTCAGAAATGATGTTGATGTTTTATGGTATGCTAACAGTTCTATGTGCAGAAGTGTGTTGAATTCCTTTGTGTCAGAAGATTGTATACACTTCATTAGTCACAAGTATGGTTCATTGGTTTACAATACATCAATATTTGTCACAAAGTATGTCTATGAATGACTCTGCACACATTCATGATTGAGGTGTTTCTTTCATGCCTGTGTAAGAATGCAGAATGCATCTCTTTTTTTCCAATGTCAGTGAAACAGTGGTTTACTTTTTAAAGCAAAATATTTGCAAACAGCTACAATTCTGCTCTATTGACAAATTTAACAATTGACAGAACCTCGTGAAAGGTTGGTATATATTTCCTTTGACATTGTGTTTCAATTGAAAATTTTGAACAAAAGATAATATTTGTTATACAAAGAAAACAAATTTAAAAGAGTTAGGTCTTTCATTCAATAATTTCCTCATTTGATATCATCTACAAGTAACACAAAATTAGCGAGATAACTAACTGCAATTTTGGATGAACAGGTATTTATCTGACACCTAGCTTTTTTCTTCTTTGATGGCAGGCCGAGTGAGTCTAAGATCCGACCTCTAGGGAGTAGAGATATACTTCCAAACGGTAGACACATCTATGAATTGGTACTCACATATCAATTTCATCAGGTGAGTTGTTCCTATAAACACACATCTATGAATAAGTACCAATCATTTTCATCAGGTGAGTTGTTCCTGTAGACACATCTATGAATTGGTACTCACATATCAATTTCATCAGGTGAGTTGTTCCTGTAGACACATCTATGAATTGGTACTCACATATCAATTTCATCAGGTGAGTTGTTCCTGTAGACACATCTATGAATTGACACTCACATATCAATTTCATCAGGTGAGTTGTTCCTGTAGACACATCTATGAATTGACACTCACATATCAATTTCATCAGGTGAGTTATTCATATAGACACATCTATGAATTGACACTCACATATCAATTTCATCAGGTGAGTTGTTCCTGTAGACACATCTATGAATTGGTACTCACATATCAATTTCATCAGGTGAGTTGTTCCTGTAGACACATCTATGAATTGGTACTCACATATCAATTTCATCAGGTGAGTTGTTCCTGTAGACACATCTATGAATTGGTACTCACATATCAATTTCATCAGGTGAGTTGTTCCTGTAGACACATCTATGAATTGGTACACACGTATCAATTTCATCAGGTGAGTTATTCATGTAGACACATCTATGAATTGGTACTCACATATCAATTCATCAGGTGAGTTATTCATATAGACACATCTATGAATTGGTACTCACATATCAATTTCATCAGGTGAGTTGTTCCTGTAGACACATCTATGAATTGGTACTCACATATCAATTTCATCACGTGAGTTGTTCCTGTAGACACATCTATGAATTGGTACTCACATATCAATTTCATCAGGTGAGTTGTTCCTGCAGACACATCTATGAATTGGTACTCACGTATCAATTTCATCAGGTGAGTTGTTCCTGTAGACACATCTATGAAATGGTACTCACATATCAATTTCATCAGGTGAGTTGTTCCTATAAACACACATCTATGAATTGGTACTCACATATCAATTTCATCAGGTGAGTTGTTCCTGTAGACACATCTATGAATTGGTACTCACATATCAATTTCATCAGGTGAGTTGTTCCTGTAGACACATCTATGAATTGGTACTCACGTATCAATTTCATCACGTGAGTTGTTCCTGTAGACACATCTATGAATTGGTACTCACATATCAATTTCATCAGGTGAGTTGTTCCTGTAGACACATCTATGAAATGGTACTCACATATCAATTTCATCAGGTGAGTTGTTCCTGTAGACACATCTATGAATTGACACTCACATATCAATTTCATCAGGTGAGTTATTCATATAGACACATCTATGAATTGGTACTCACATATCAATTTCATCAGGTGAGTTATTCATATAGACACATCTATGAATTGGTACTCACATATCAATTTCATTAGGTGAGTTGTTCCTGTAGACACATCTATGATTGGTAGTCACATATCAATTTCATCACCTGAGTTGTTCCTGTAGACACATCTATGAATTGGTACACACGTATCAATTTCATCAGTGAGTTGTTCCTGTAGACACATCTATGAATTGGTACTCACATATCAATTTCATCAGGTGAGTTGTTCCTATAGACACACATCTATGAATTGGTACTCACATATCAATTTCATCAGGTGAGTTGTTCCTGTAGACACATCTATGAATTGGTACTCACATATCAATTTCATCAGGTGAGTTGTTCCTATAAACACACATCTATGAATTGGTACTCACATATCAATTTCATCAGGTGAGTTGTTCCTGTAGACACATCTATGAATTGGTACTCACATATCAATTTCATCAGGTGAGTTGTTCCTGTAGACACATCTATGAATTGGTACTCACATATCAATTTCATCAGGTGAGTTGTTCCTGTAGACACATCTATGAATTGGTACTCACATATCAATTTCATCAGGTGAGTTGTTCCTGTAGACACATCTATGAAATGGTACTCACATATCAATTTCATCAGGTGAGTTGTTCCTGTAGACACATCAATGACTTGGTACTCACGTATCAATTTCATCAGGTGAGTTGTTCCTGTAGACACATCTATAAAGTGGTACCTTGAAATGGTTTTTCCTTGGCTCCAGTGGTCAAACCAGGAATAATTCCAGTACCTACCAATATATTTATTTTCTTTGAGGTCTGAATACCATACTTTATCATGTTGCAGGCATCTCTACATGCACAATCGTTCCTTCCCATACACACTACCTTAACCCACTATCTCACTGTTCACAAAGTATGGCTCCCTCATATTTTTACATTGAAAATTACTTGTTTCATTGATTTGAACACGCATAAACTCAGACATGTATACACATGTACTGTCACACAGAACGAAGTACACACATCAAGCATGAACACCCAGTCAAATATAGAAATTGCATTAGACAGAACTGTAAACATTTGACACAGAGTGCACAGAAGATTTAAGTACTGGAACTAGCATGTGAACATAGCACATGAATGGACACAATCCTGTACACACTTGCCATGTACATAGTGTGTGAAGAAACCTGCATAATGCAGTATAAGCCAATCAAGAGAAACTTTCCCAAGATATCTTTCAAATTTAAAAAGTGATTACATGTTCAGTTGACTTCTGGATGATTTGTCATTGTAACAACAAAATATGATTGATTTGTCATTGTTAAACAACAAAAATAGAGTACTAATGCCATGCTCTACTCACCACAACTTTATAATATTGTCTTTCAGAGCAAATCAGCAGAAATCACTCCCAATTCACCATTACTTAGCGATACACTCTATGAGAATGAGTATGAGAGTCAGATATGGCTCGTATTTGATAGCAACAAACAGTATATTGGAGCTGGTGATGCCTACCCGAACCAGGTACGACATTAAGTAACTTATCAAATTATACAGGACATTGAGCAATCTTCAACAGAAAATCTTTTTAACAATCATCATTTTATTATGAATTTTAGGGACGAAAAAAAATATTTCACAAACAGAACAATAAAATTAACAGAAAATGCATAGAACTTAACAACTGATAGAGCTTTAAGGTAGTAAGCGGCTCAAAAGTGAAAGACTAAAACTTTTGCTCAAACATTCCTCAAGGACTATTTCATCCATTCTCTTTCAAAATCATGAATAAAAATATGGGTTTACCATGCAAATGTTGGTACTAGAGACTCAAATCACCCTAGATTTACCTACATTTGAAATTCAAAATGGCCACCATCCTTATGGTAACTCAGTGGAGAAAAATGACATTTTCAAATTTTGATAAACTAAGAAGGTGAAAGCTTTCTTACACCAAGAGCTTTAAAATAAACCCCCACATGTGGTAGATCAGAAAAGAATTAAAAGTTTGAGAGTCCAAATATCTGTCCCCTACGTGCATTATACCTTAAGGTATGGAAATCGATCCAGGGCCTAGGAGTGGTACATGTAAAACAGTGTGTATCTTTGCGTCAGAGGCGGAATAAACGATGAGTGTATCTATTTATCCAGGAAATCTTAATCCCGACTGCTATGTTTGTACGCACATAGAGCCAGTCGACGTTAGGGACACAAAAAACAACACGAGGAACAAACAGACAGGGGTTTTGAACAAAATGTAGCCGGTACTTCACCGATGTCTGTAACTCCATACATGAAAATATTCGTAGCTTGACGCACTTTGAACATAGCTCGTAACAAGGGACAGTGGAAAGCCCATGGAACTACGTGTACAACTAAAACAGCCGCTCATGTAGTTTGTGAACAGTGAAGATTTTTCCGATCAACAACTTTGACGGATGGTGGACTGACCTTTCCTGCCGTTATCTCCCTCGATTCAGCACAAAATTTTCGTATGGACTGTTGATGCGGTGTTTACAGTTGTTACGTGGTGGTAAATCCTAGTCGTATTTACGACTGCTGCGTAAACAGTCACTGAATAAATTTTGCACGCATTTACGAGCACTAGATATTTTTACCGTTTTTAATCGAAAACCGTCCGTATACGCGTATGACAGTGACAAAAACAACACAAGGAATCTGGCGTATATTGTTACTGAATTACTTTGACCAAAAAAATCACCCAAATGCCGAACGGTGATCATACAGAACTCTGCAGGTTTCTGGACTAAACGACCCCAAACCGACCGGATCTCAGTCAACTGTGCCGGGCTCGACGTCTACTCTATCAGCGTCAACTCAAACTTTCACTCCAGACAACTTTACCCCACAAACTGGGAATATACTAAATTTACCTTGAAAAAATTCAAACTGTGTATCGTATTGAAAAAATCTTACCGGAGCCACGGAACAAATTAAAAAACCAACAAATCCCAACAGAAACAGTGGAATGATCATTAGTGTGCAAGGTCGCTTTATTGTATGTCAGGGTAAAAAAATCTAGTTTTGAAATTTCTGGACGGTACAAAAGGCAGAATTAGACAAGATTACGACCAATGTGTTACCGCCGATGGTACATAACGTATTGTTGATAGCAGGTAGTTCGGTGTCCAGTGAGAACACTATTCCCAATATACAATAGCTGTTGATTTGAGCTGCGTCCGATCAAAAATTTTCTTTACAAAGACATGATATCGCCAAATAGCTGCGATCAAGATCATTATGATAGAAGCAATTGACCGCCGAACACCTGCTTGCTATTCTTATACACAACGTGGTAAAAATTGATTATTCCTGCTGAGATATACGACAGCAAATATTGCAACGTGAATTTCTTACTATTTTCCTCGCAATGGTTTTACATCTATGTCTATTTTAACACGGTCACTGGACCATTTCTGACGATTTTTACAAACAAAGAATCAGCTCACACTCATCATAGGAACACATTGCAAAGACGTTCAAAAAATGTTCATCACATGAAAGATTACCGTAACCCCCGTTTCAAAGATGTAGGAAATGTATAATGTGTTGTTCATCTTGAAAAATCCCTAACTGCAACCTCTAAATACAACTTCCCGACAACTTGCCGACAACTTTACAAGCACACTCCGGTCATCACATGACGGTTGTAACCGTACATGTACTGCTGCCAATGGACAATCAAAAGACTTCAAATCAAATTTAAAGTAAAAAAGTATAGAAAAATATCAATATCCAAGCACTGTAAAACAGAGTAATTTTGATACGGTCAATTTATTGTATATTATAAAAAATCTCCAGGCCACTCGGAACAGCGTAAGATTATGATCTCACCCGTTCGAATACTACACTCACACGGTAGGGTAAAAATGTGAACTCAGAGCGTTATATACTGCTTCCGCCAAGCGAGTCCGCTTAGCTAAAGACGGTAAAATGACCATAATTATTATTGCTAGTCTCTGTAAATTTTACCGAACATTCCTTAGTAGTTGTCGAATTTCTTGAGTTTGTCCGAAAACTATTTCAGTGAATGACGTAAGTTTCAAGACATGTGAGTGCGAACGCAATATCGATATCGGGAAAGCAAAATCAGTCACAGACAATCGAGGAAGAACACAAGAGTCTATTAATCTGCGAATTAAATGAATCCTAAGTTACTATGAAAGTAAAAAGGTAATGTTGTGTCCTGGTTGGGAAAGAAAAGTTGATTAAGATTTCAAAAAAAACGTCAGATAATATTAGAGCAATTTAGTAAAAAAAACAAGCTCAGAAAAACGTATAGAGAAGAACGACATCACGGCGATCTTCAAACCTTTATCATGTTTCAGTCTGAACAGTCAACATTTGATGCTATAATCTATGTCAAGTATCTCTTTTTGGTCAAATATGACAGAGATGAAGCAATCGCGATTTAGTTTCATCGCCCGACCCCCGACAGAAAATAATGCAGCTCATGGGCACCTGTATAATCGTGGCGTGAACGTATCCAATGGCCGTCCATGGAGCATTGACCGTGCATTGCCAGCAAATTAACAATGGTTTTGGACGTCACGAGAGCATTTTTTCGCAGTCTGTGAGCGGTTGAGTAATTTGGGTTGGCTGTTAAATCGGAATCGAGTTGATTTCGGCCGAAAACAGTTCGAAAAGTAGTTTTCGTGTTCCGTCCGAATTGGATCCACATATTGCCGGTTTTGTCCATGGCAATCAGCAGAGCTGTGGTGGGAGGCCGTATAAACGTCGGGAACACACGGCATCGTACCCAGGGCTAGGCGACAACATACTTCCAAAAGAGATCGATCGTAAAATATCGTACCGCAGATCAACATACACATCACCCATTCATAGGCCTAGAGGTACACAGATCAACAAACAAACAGGGAGAGGCAACCTGTTTGAAACCATGAAATAGTTCGTTTGTGTCTGAACTCATCTGAGACTCGTGTTCAGTAACCGTTGGTCAAGTATTTTGCTCAGTTGTACGAATCGTTTATTCATTGTTGACATCGTAATTGATCGGATGTACACAACAAATGTTTGATCGTTTTGCACCTTTGCGCGTCCCCTCGTGATTGGCAGCTTGAATTCTTTCATCTATTGTTTGTTGGACGCTTCAAACACAGCATCGAAGCAGTTTTGGCATCAAAAATCAACTTAAAATGGAAAAATGAGAGAATTTCGCCAACAAGGTGATGCCACAAGTATTCACAAAACGTAATATGTTGGAACAATGCTTTAATTTACACCATGGTTGTTGAAAGCTCCAGATTTTCGGGAGCATTCGTTGACACTGTTATCATGTGCCACTCATGTTGGATTATGAATGCCCAGGGAGATAGGGAGTATTTATAGGCTCCCCCTGCCTTTAAGCCACAATCTGCAATCACACTACACTGTTTTGCACATATAACCTGTGAACCATCTTGGTGCTGCTAAACCGGACACTATACCACTCATTGTCTCAACAACTCACTGACAACTGGTGAGGTGTTGGCTAATGCTCTTCCAGTAGGACACAGAATGGAAAAATGAAAGCCAAGTATTTTATTTGTATGTTTTGATATTTCATTCCATTTGGCAAATTGAAGCCAAACACTGAAAAATTTTCACTGTGCAATTGAATAGTATGATTGCATTCAGAACAGATCTACTGGAACTAGCATTGTCAGGCAGTGACATGTTTTCAACCTTCAAAGTGACAGTGGAACACATTTCCAATAGAATTGAAGGAAAGTGTACACTGTTACAGAGCATAGATCACCAGCTGAGTAAGTGCAAAGTGTGTGCCTTATGCATCTATTTGTATACTGCAATAGTGTATAATTTTGTATATTGCAGTATTCTGAAAACTTATTATGACATAAAGTGTCCAGATAGGTGTTTCCTTATGCAAGGACACTGAAAATGACTTACTAGTACTAGAACTTCACTGTTTGATGCAGTCAACTTCCACACATGCCTTCACTGCCAATGAAAATAAACAACCAAGTCAGAGCAAGAGGACAGTAAGCCTATGATAAACATGCATCTTCTCTCTGTTTTCCAACACAAGTCCCTGATGGTTGCAGCAAGCTAGATTGTCAGACATACATCTGAATTGAATTGAATTGAAAATTTAATGAAATTAGAATGAAACACAGAGATCTTGTCTCTGTTTTCCTGACGAAAGTTTCAAATAAATGACCACCAGTTTATCAGCTGTAATCAATCTAGTATAGACAGCATCCATTTTATGTTGTTTGTGTTTGATAAACACATCATTTAGGCTGCGTTCAAAAAAAAATGGTGGGGGGGGGGGGAGCTGGAGGAATCGCGATTGAAATATTTTTTTTTCAGGTCCCCCCCCCCATCAATACCCTCAAAAATGTTCAAGTCCCCCCCAAAATCACCATATAGCCACATATTTATTAGGAATGCACACAGAGTAAAAATAAACATGTAATGTGTCATTCTGCACGCAGATGTTCAACACTACCTCTTATCAGCAGGTTGTAAAGCCATATACCTAGGGCAAGTTTTTAAATTTGATTCATTTTTAAATGCATCAGTGGACTTTTTGGATTTCTCAGTCTAAGCTGACTTGAGTTTATCCAACTCTGGCCAGGTCAATGGCACCAGCTGAAAAGCACACAAAATGACAATCATGAGAGAGTATGAAAATTGTGTATTCCTAGCTACATTTAACCAAATTGTGACAACATGAGCACAGTGACCTACCGAAAAATTTTTTTCAAGTACAAGACATATACAACGTAGATGCCACTTATAAATGTTTTACAAAATGTTTTTACAAATCATGCTGTAGAGAGATACCAAGAAACTGTGTTTGATACATTGCATAGAAATATTGAAAAATTATCAACAGTTGCAGCTCCTGCCCCATTACAAGGCCAACTTGTTTTACGAAAAGTAATGGCATTCATACATTTTAGATTTTTTTGAGATTAAAGTCATAAAATGCAACAAACGGTTCTAGATTTTGTTTAATTATTACTAACATTAGAACTAATGGACGACATCAAAATGTTGGGAATCAAAATATTTTCAGGTCCCCCATAGCCAGAGCAAAACTTTCAGGTCCCCCGCCCTTGAATATCCCGAGAATTTTCGAATCCCCCTGAATTCCTCCACCCCCCCCCCCCTCCCCCAATTTTTTTGAATGCGGCTTTAGTTCCATGCACACATCATGATTATACTGGACATCATATTGGAAAGGTCAAGTGAAATCAGCTGTAAAGTCAATTACTTAACATGGCACTGACTCTGAGTAAAAACCAGTGATGGCTTGCGGGTAAAATAATTGTATATGAACAGACAAAGTGGTACAAGCTTACATTTATGAACATACTCCTTAATTACCCTTCAATGCTAAAAGGGCCAGTAAGAAACTATTATTTGTACACATGGTTAAATTTTTATTTTTGTCCCGATAGTACACCCTGAAACTGGAGAAGGGTGACTACACCATCCGGATGCAAATCCGGCATGAGAAGAAAGAGATGCTAGAGAAGTTAAAGGATCTGATCCTGCTTATTGAACAGAAGCTTTCCAGTTCCATCTCTCTGGATGTCTATTCCAGCTACAATGGTGCCATGACTGGCAAACAGAAATACGGGAATCAGAAGCTATGTCCAGGAGAGGTCTCTCCGATGTTTGTACCGCCTGTGGCAGAAGACAAACTCCCCAAAGGAGCACTGTTAGGTCAATATCTTACAGGCACAATGTCATTTTCAAAGTCTGATAAAGTCAAAAAAGCGGTAAGTAAATTTGAAAATTTCCTTCATATTGTCCAGTCTTTACATGTGAAAAAATGGGACTTGTGAAGGTTGTACCATCATATGATAAATGTAGGTGTTTTCATATCTGTTAAGAATCAGTATTGTTTCAGTATATATGTTGTGTTTTATCCATCAGAGTTTATCAAATTTCAAATTACAGGTGACAGTAGTCCTCATCCGTTCCTCTATCATGGTTTCGCAATTTTCAACAGAGTGGCCAGATATGAAAGGATGTAACTGCTAGGGATATGTTCAAACCCTGTCTTACCTCCATGTTGTCATGTAATCTTTTCACTGTTTGTGGTTTATAATAAATTTGTTCTCAGAAATAGGGGCTGGAGGTGGTATGGAAACATCTTGTGTGATTCATTGAACCATGATTGTTCTATAATCCCTTTCATTTAGAATCCCTCCACCTCCATCCCTACCCCTATAGTGTATCGGTACTTGTCTGTTTGTGTGGAATTCCATGTCATCAAGTCATAGGTTGTTCCCCTCGACGTATCCATTTCAATTCCAATATCTGATTGTCCAATCAAATATCAGACTATATGGGATTGTAGGATGGTAGATATGAGATTGTCATATACTCTGGTCACCCATATATCCATTTCTATTCCAATATCTGATTCCTTTGTCAAATATCTCACTGTGATTTGAAAGGAAACTACCCAGTGTTAAAACTCCATCAGTCAAATACTTCCATGGGTCAAGAAGAGTCAAATATTCATCCTGCATTCATTTCACAGTCAAAAATGATATCATCCCCCACGTTTTCTAATCATTTTACGCAACCATTTGTCTATTTTGTAATGTTTCACTGCAGATATGCCTTCCCAGATAATCCCAGCACTGAGAATTACAAAACATAGAGTCATCAGAAATCAAAATTCACCTGTTTTACCGTATGGGTTAAATGAAATATTCATTGCAGGGAAAAAATATGTTTGTCTGAGGGATTTGTAAATTTGTCGACCGTGTCTCAATTCCTTTGAAAATTCATCATTACAAAAAGAATTATGAAAGTTACTTGTCAGGAAGGTTAAAGAATAAGGAGTCATGGAGAATTTATTTTTCAGAGCATGTAATTTTTTAGTGAAAAAGTGAACGTAGGATGATGTTTGTATAAATTTAGAATAATGCAGCTAGACTTCCCTAAGACCCATCCCTGCCTGGAATAATTTTAGTTTTGGACATATCTTACAGAAATTACATCGTCCAATCTTTAAAGGCTTTGAGAGTTAATGTTAGCATTAGCAGTAATATACTTGGTTTAGTCCACTTAAAAAAAGCCAACAGGTGGAGAGGGTGTGAGGAAGTCTTTCTGTGAATGCATCTGCTATCTTGATTCTTTCACCCCTATTTCGTTGTCTATAGGTCCACCCAGACCTATTAAAACAATAGGGATGTACCACCCAGACCTATTAAAACAATAGGGATGTACCAATGTGTAGTGTTGAATTGGTTCAGAAACATAATTTCATTAATTAAAATAAAAGCCTGTTTGGTGTACGCACAGTTCATTTTCTGCCTGTGTTTGTGAAATCTATTAAAACGCAGTGGTCGTCGCGCTGCGCGTGCGTGATTGTTTTGTTGATAAACATAAATTTTGTAAACATAAGTCTTCCCAACTTCAATAGGAGTGAGATGGAGCAGTCCCCCACTTTGTTAAGGCCTTTGTAAGACTCAACATCATGCAATAGTAAAATATTAAGATCGGAAACGAACTTCAGTGGTGTATTTCTATCTATAAACTCGTGTAGAGCAACGAACATTGGGACACTACACTCAGCACATTATGTCGCTGAGTTTACTGCACGCAGACACAGTGAACAAAAAGCTTTGATCGCGCGCGATCACGCTGGTTGTACACAATGCTATGTACAGTACAGTGAAATACATAACTAAAATGATCAACATTGCCTATATATGTAGACCAGCAACAAGCACAATGCCTAACACAAAAGTTAAACTCAAGACCATGATCGGCAAGCCAGAGCATGACACGGGAGATGTTGTTGACGTATACACGGATATAGAGAATCCGGTCCCACAACGTACCGGCCTGCGACGACTTGGCCCACAACCAACTGTTGATCACCATGTCTTACTTCTCCTAGTATTACGTGGTAAGAAATACTAAAATGACAGGAAACAATAGACAAAACGAGCGGGTTTTCGCGGCATTTGGCAGGAAATTGCACGGCTACACCGTGCATAGACGTATCGAGAGATCCTGTGCCCCGGTCCTGTGCACGGTCATGGCAGTGATCCAACCGCTAGCTGGTGTAGGCCTAGCGGTGCTGGGCAAACTTCGTTGTTGTACCTCCTGATTGCCGGGTAGGTCTGAATCCTCTTTCAAGTGAGATAACCCCCACATAACAAGAAGACCTATGAAAGGTCCTTCGCTTGACTTGATACCTGTACTCGGAATTCTCGTTTGCACCCCCAAACGGGGTAAACATTGTAGTTGAGTTGGATTCTCCACAGCCGAGTGTAGCGCGCCATATACCCGGTTTGACACGGACGTTCATACAGACCACGGAACGGAACAGATGCAGAGATGCTTCTTGCTGCAGCGGGCATTGCTCTGCGAGCTGTAGATTTCTGTAGTTTGAGACTGTCGAGCCTCTTGAAATGATAGCTCTCGTCCTTGCTAGCGTCTAGCGATGTCGAAAACTAGAGCCCTGTTGTTGATAGTCTGTTGGCGTATACATGCGTACATGCGTACGTCTAGCTCTATGGCTCGAGCGATAACAGTAGCCGAGCCCCATTCAACTGATTCAGAAAATCATGAGCAAATGTGATCTCAATCCAGCGTGCAATTATTGTTCAATATTCAGCTGATATTCAACTAAGATTAATTGACCTTTTATTGCGTGTTACATTTGGTTAGTTGGTACGCTTGTGACAGATCAGCCGCCATTTTAACAAGCGGCAATATCGCAAACATTACAATCAAGCCGTAACATTTGCGGCGTTCTTGGATTTGTTTACAACAGAGGGGGACCCCCTCAGGAGGATGCGCAGCGCGACGACCACTGCGCTTTAATATTTACTGGTAGATTGTGTTTGTGTGGTCAAGGAAAGGAATTTCTGTCGTCAGATTGTACTGTAATGCTCTTGTAGTAAGAATGTGTTACACCGTTAGTGTTTCAGTGGGTAGAATAAACACTGCTGGTGTCTCAGAATAAGTCCCAGAGTAAAAAAGTACCTCTAGTACCTGTGACTTTGTGATGTTCATGTTATTGAGAGTAAATGTGTCTGTGTGTGTGTGTCAATCCCCATGTAGACATTGTATGGATAATTATAACCTAGCTAGGGAGTCTGACCAATAGCCACACTAATTGGTTGGGGTGTGCGGTGAATGACTCAGACTCAGACTTTCTAGCTAGGTTAAAATTATCAATGCCATGCTACAATCTGTGTGTGTGTGTGTGTGTGTGTGTGTGTGTGTGTGTGTGTGTGTGTGTGTGTGTGTGTGTGTGTAAAACCTGAAGGTATTTCTGCATACAGTATGTTTTGCTGCTCCACTGTGAATAGTTTGACTTTCATTAGGAGAAATAATAATCATGTAAAGTCTCGACTTTTTCTAATATTCACATTGTTCCCATGGTAATAGATATTCACCATGAAAATTACAGTGTGTGTTTCTCAAAATTAAGTGAAAGATCAGGAGACTCAATGTCATAGGAAATGTTCATGAAGGGGAAATGAAAATTTAAAATCTGACGGAAATTCTTTCAGGATTCTATTGGTAGATACAGACAATGTCATGCAAGACTGAAAGGTTGAGAATATCAAAAATTTCTGTGTTCATGACAGGCTGTCTTATGGCAGGGACATGTATTATATATTGGTAAACCAGAAAGGGGTGCATTTGTTTTCTGATGGCTTTTATCAATTAATTAGATACCAAGAAGTTATAAATATTGTATCAGATATAGTCACCATCCTCTAAACAACAGTTGTAGTTACCCGTACACCCATCATGCTTTGCAAATAATTGTACCTTCATTTCATAACCGTTAATAATATGTGTGCGTAACTGTAACTCACCATGGAAACAGTAAAACTATTTGTGAACCATATTGCTGTGTCTGCTGATTGTAGTCTTGTGTGTTTATGCTTTCCCCAGACTAGCCACACATATTTGTGATGTAACTCTGAAAATTCAACCACAAATGAGATGTAAAGGCTGAGGAGGGATGATTATTTTCACTACAGAACCATAAAGCTGTACGTTTTTTAGCTCCGACCAGAGTGAAACACTCCTCTAAATTCTACCAAACAATTAACATTGTCATTAAATTATATGCTGCCTTACCTTTTCATGTTAAAATGAAATGTTTTACAATAGCAAAGGGCAAAATGTATCCCCTTGATTATGAAAATTCAATGACATAAAATAAGAAAGTGCATCACAGATTTATCCAAATATTTTACAATCATCCGTTGATAGTTGTCAATATTGGTTGCATGGTATTTTGCATCATGGCTTTATTAAGATTAAAGTAAATTTCGACTGCAGCTATTTTTGACCGGATTAATTAGGCAAACCACACAGATCTATGCAACTGTAGATTACAAAATCTATGAGGAATAGTAAGGATTGGCTATGTTTGCAAAATACAGCATATATGGTATTCCTGTACAGTATTACCATATATGCTGTACAGAAAACATGACTGTATCTGTATACCAAATATGGATGTACATGTATCTGTATATCATATATGGATGTATCTGTATACCTAATATGGATGTATCTGCACACCAAATATGGCTGTATCTGTATGCCAAATATGCGAGGCCCTGTAATTGTATACCAAATATGGCAATTCACCAAATATGGCACTATTTACTCGCAAAAAACACTTTAACGTAGAACATTTCTTGACACCAAATATTCAACATGCATTACATTACACTCCTCCCCAAAAAAGTTGAGGGTTAAAGATAGAGGTGGTTGAATTTACTGGGTTTTTATGGCCAAATATAACCCAGCTTTGTGTTGGTACAAATTTCACATGCTTTTTCTTATCACTTTCACAGCTCTTGGAATGCTTGCAAGGAGCCTATAGAATTGCATGCTATGTTTGAACCCTGCTAACTTACCTTTCACAAGCCCTAGCAAGACAGGAAGTCATAACGCTGCAAGTCTCTTCATGTTCTTGCTCTCTTTTCTTGGCCTGTGGTAGTATTCTACACTTATCAATGACTTGTCTTCTCAAAAAATGAAAAAAAAGAGAACCTGACCTGACCCCATGACCCTTGCCCTCTTTCTTGCCAGGTCAGTGCCAAGAAAGTGCGAGGCAACAAGGCTGGGATGGGGTCCTTGGGCAAACGGAATCAGGGATATAAACCCGTAAGTGTGTTTCTCTTACTCCAGCTGTCTTCTCACTGACAACTCTACTAAAAAATGTATGCTTTTATTCACTATTGATGACGATGTCTCTCTTTTTTTAGCTCCCATAGCCATATGTATATATGGCAATGGAAGCTATTCTTATAGGCTAGGGAAATGTCTGTATGTATGTATGTCTGTATGTCTGTATGTCTGTACGTCTGTATGTCTGTATGTCTGTATGTCTGTATGTCTGTCCGTCAACATCAAAAACTCCAAAACCGCTGTACATTTCATCTTGATATTTGGTGTGTACATGGATGATGGGCTGTAGATGAGATTTTGTTCAAATGAAGTTGTCATTGCCAAAAATATGCAAATTAAGTGAAAAATGTAAAAACAGTCAAAATTGAAAAAAC
The DNA here is from genome assembly GCF_041260155.1 of Ptychodera flava. Taxonomy (NCBI): domain Eukaryota; kingdom Metazoa; phylum Hemichordata; class Enteropneusta; family Ptychoderidae; genus Ptychodera; species Ptychodera flava. Next base: position 38,046,487 of record NC_091946.1, on the reverse strand, counting down.
TCAATAACCACTGAGCAGATTACATGAAAAATTAGCATGTAAGTACTTGGGCTGACATGAAATGATTGTGCACATCTTGGGTCAGTATCTTGGACTTGCTATTTTTCATGAATTTTTTTGTAATTTTCTCCCATTTTTGGTCAAAAAATCTCCTGCTCTGAAACCACAAGTCCGATTGATTTGAAACTTGGTATGGAAGTGCATAGAAGTGACCTTTCCCAAATTTGGGCAAATCGTGGTGAAATTTGCATATTTTTTAGTTTACACGTCCATAGACTCCCATGTATAAGGCAGATCTCCATAGACTCCCATGTATAAGGCCACGAAAAATAAAAATTTAGTTTCTCATCGTATTCATATTGCAAAAAGGATGCAGTGACACAATTTTTAGTCCCCACGGATGAAGTCCAGTGAGCTTATAGATTGGGTCATGTCCGTCTGTTCGTCCATCCGTGAGTCCATCCGTTCACGCAGATATCTCGGATATTTGACAAAATGTCATGTGACCTTGATGACCTTTGATCTCAAATATACATATTTGTCCGTAACTCAGTAACCACAAGTGCTACCACCCTTCATATATGGTATGATGGGACAGCTTATGACGCCACATATTGTACCTCATTAATTATGCACATATCTAATTTTGAGGGAGCCAATAGAGCAGAGGTCTGATTTTTGGTATATAGGGATAACTTAGCAATACAATTTTTTTGACAAAATGTCACGTGACCTCGGTGACCTTTGACCTCAAATATACATATTTGTCCATAACTCAGTAACCACAAGTGCTACAGCCTTCATGTATGGTATGATGGAACACCTTATGACGCCACATATTGTACCTCATTAATTATGCACATATCTAATTTTGAGCGAGCCAATAGAGCTAGAGGTCTGATTTTTGGTATATAGGGATAACTTAGCAAAACAATTTTTTTGACAAAATGTCACGTGACCTCGGTGACCTTTGACCTCAAATATACATATTTGTCCATAACTCGGTAATCATAAGTGCTACACCCTTCATGTTTGGTATGATTGGACACCTTATGACGCCACATATTGTACCTCAATAGTTATGCGCATATCTCATTCTGAGCGAGCCAATAGAGCTGGATGTCTGATTTTTCGTATATAGGGATAACTATAGGAGAGAATTTTTTGACTAAATGTCATGTGACCTCGATGACCGTTTACCTAAAATATATGTTTATGTCAATAAATAAGTAACCACAAGTGCTATGTCCTTTGTATTTAGTAGGATGGGAGACCTTATGACAACACACGCTTTACCTCATTAATTATGCACACATCTAATTCTGGGCAAGCGAATAGAGCTAGAGATCTGATTTTTTGGCATATAGGGATTAATTAGCAATATAATTTTTTTTTTCAAAATGTCATGTGACCTCGATGACCTTTGACCTTGATTATACATATATATGCATATTCAGTAACCACAAGTTCTACACCCTCCAATTTTGATAGTATATTAGACCTTAAGATGTCACATCTTGTACCTCATTTATAATGCACATATGTATTTCTTGGCTGGCCAATACTGCTAGAGGTCTGATCTTTTTTCCCGATTTAGAACCATAACGTAGACATGCCTCATGTGTTTCAAATTGGGAACAACGACATAGACCTATGTGCCCATAGATCTCAACATATACACTCCAGTGATACTTCTTAATGACCACATTTTCCTGCCCCATCAAGACTAATACTCCTATTACAAGTGGGGACTATGTCATTGTAAATGACTTGTTGAGTTAATGGTTGTATCACAGTATTCGATATATCTAATTCTGTATTTTTTCCATTTTATATTCTGAATAATTACATTAAACATATTTCACTGTCTCCAGTACATTTCATTTAAGTATTTTCACTTCATGCACTTTATCCCTTTCACACATGTTCAAATATCTGACCAGAGAACAAACACTAAATAGTCCAGGATGGGAGCTACAGTGTCATTGACGATGTCTCTCTATTTTTCAAGTTTATGTCATTTGTCCTTGCCGTTTGTTTGTGTTTTGTGTTGTTTTTTTTGTGATGTAAGTCAACTCTCTTTCTTTGCATGTATATTATGACAGACCTGGTTAAACAGGCATATGTACTTCACAGAGCTGGGCTGTGAACCCAACATCAAATGACTAACGCTAACTATAGTCACCCAAGCATAACATTCATTATTCTTACACACACTGCAATCCAACAAATGAGTTCTTCCTCTCATGCCGTTCAGATTTCAGGTATTTTTGTTCCAATTTGTAGCTGATTGAACAATGCTGTTATCCACGGGTCTGGATACCAGCTTTCATTTCTGACAAATCAAAGCAAGGGTTGGATACTAGACTATCCGCAACCCTGTGAATCCTTGAGTAGCTTTCAATAGACAATCTCAAAGATAAAAAAACTTCCAGGAGCTGTGAGTGTATTACAACAATTAAAATTGTTCTTATTCAAACAAATGAAAATGAGAAGATGTAAACAAATTTGGCCTGTTTTAGTTGTAAATAAGTTTCATCCAGTTATTTCAAAGGGAAAGTGCAAAAGTTATAACCATAAATTATCTTCAACATGTTTTAATAAAATTAAGCAGGTTCAAATAAACTGTAACCAGCATATTTCAAAAAAGTGTATTCATATTTCTGCAAGGTTTTCTTCAAAAATTATGAAAGATGTCAATCATTGATATCAAAATGTGTACGACAGATTCAAACACAGTCTACATTGTTTTTGCATAGTTTTGTTATTTTTCTATCATGTGAAGATTTAATTGTAGTCACGATTCTTACACATTAAACTTCCTATGCCCCAAACAACAGACAACAAAGCAGGTCATTCCTTGTCTGCTGTTGTATGTTTCACTGTGGTCTGAAAATGAGTGGGAAAAAATGGGCATTTCATCCCCTGGCAATCATTTGCATTCTGGCTTTGTCAGGTTCACCTAAAAGACATATCACCTACATACTGGGAGTTGTTCACACTGTCAGACTCTCTTGATGTTTTATTGTTGGACTGATTATAACTAGCAGAGATAGATATTCGGAATCTCAAAATTTTTTTAGTACTCTTCTGATCCAGCACTTGTGGGGACTCATTTTAAAGCTCTTTGGAGTAAGAGATATTTTCACCATCTAAACAGTTTGATGAAAATTGAAAATTTTGTTTTTTTCCACAGAGTTAACACAGAGATGCGGCCATTTTGATTTTCAAATATCAATAAATATTGCATAGTTTGTTCTCCCTTACCAAACTTTGCAAAGTGATCCCCCATTGATATTCTTGATTTTGAAAGAGAACGGATGGAAAGTTCGCTTGAGGAAAGTTTGATCTTTCAAGTCAGTATATAATAACATACTTCTTTCGTCTATGGTCCATTGGTACTACATACCGGTATCTAAAATGTTCATATCCTATCTGAAACTATGCATGTAATTCAATTTTCATTATCATGGCTCTGCAAAGCCCATCTGATACAATCTCAAATTGCAGATGTTAAAAGGCAGCTTATCCTGCAGGAAACGATCTTAACCCTTTGACTGCTGTCATTTTTCCAACCAAAATTTTAGTGCTATATTTTACCGATAGTTGCAAATTTTTCTGTACTCGTTTCGATAATTTTGGACCAAATGGAAATAACTTTTTAAAGGCTACAGTTTTTACTGAAAACGTTTTGGAAAAATCTGAAAATAAATGTTTGGACCTAAAAAAAAATTTATCTGGGTTTATATATTTTATAAAGGCAACAAAAAGTGACTTTGCCACTGAAAGGATTAATGAGATTTATTTATTTGATACACAGATCAACGGCAAACCCACTAACAGATCTGCAAAACAAAAAAGTCACAACATCACAAGACAAACGTACAAGACAACCATAAAAGCAACACGTTACATTAAAATGAAAAAGAAAATATACAAATCAAGAAAGAAAACTATTAAAATGACTGGATAAAATCATTTTAAAACTACACGGCGTAGAAAAAATATCTATATTACATTTGAAAGAGATATCGTTAAAAACAGACGTGCATCTGGGCACTGTCAAGTGATACCATCCCACATGGCACCACAGATTGAAATTAATCTGGAAACACAATGTAGGGTTTGGTTATAGCTTTTCCAGATGACGTTTTTTTCATTTTTACACTTTTTCAATGATATTCCTAAGAAATTCTCTATTTTTGGTTAGTTTGAAGCTTTTTAATGACAAACCCATCACCGTGGCTTGTGCAGCACAGTACATCAGCATTGTAACATACTGCAGTTGGCCTTGTTAATCTTCAAGTCATGTGATGTTAATTTTAATGTTGTGTGAATGACTAGAGTTGCATGTTAATAAATCATGGACTCCACCAGTGTTTCTGAAATTTGTAATAACTTAATACCTTATTATCACCAGGTTTCCATGGAACCAAAAAGCAAATGAGCTTCCCTTAACCCTTTTCCTGCCAGACAGTATCACTTCCCCATCAGCCAAGTCAGTAAAAAGCGGTATTGAGCCAAAACATGACGTATTTTCACCCACATGGCTTGGTCTGTTATAGCATCTTTAGTCCAAAAAACATCAACTTTACAGTATTATGTTTTCAACAGCCTTCAAATGTACAGTATTATGTTAAAATACATCATATGGAATACGTTGTCTTTCATTAATTTTAACCATCTTGACCTGATGGTGAAATATGGACTTGGCAGGAAAAGGGTTAATGAGGATTCCATACCATGGGACAAAAATATTCCATAAAATCCTTACAAAACTATTTTATAAGAATCCCTCTAGATTCCCTTGACACTTCACACAGGCATCACAGGATTCCGTTGCTTGTGTTTAGCATAAAAAACATGTCACATTGTTTTCTACAATTGTTGTAATCCCATGCAGTTCCATGGTACAGTTTTTCATCCAGTTGTAAAACCACAGGATTCCACGAGGATATTTTTGTAAGGATAATCCCCTTGTAAAAGAATTAGAGCAGTGACTATATATATCCCCTAACATTTCCAGCATGTCGTCAAGTCATCAAGGACTGCCTGTAACATCATGGTCTATAACTATAACTTTTCAAAATAATTGGACAATATACAGTGTTGATGATTGCCAGTCTCTGATTTATTTCTCAAAACTGCATATTTTTCAACTCTATAGTGCAGTCAAATAAGATTTAATAAATGTTATCTGTGTTTTCAGCTGCAGGGTAAAAGGACATGCAATTTAATCTTTGTTTTGGTCAAATACGATAAGTCTTTGGTATTTACAGGATGTTTCTGAGTCAACTCTGATAATACAGTTTTAATACGTTTATGTAATGATTTAAATTGTTATCACAGAGCGACAAAACATTACTATCTGAAATATAATTTCCATCTTATAAAGACAGGATACCATGGTACGGAAATGTTGCACCAGACAAACATTTCAAGTCAATAACATTCTCATTCATGTTTAGTTTTGCAAGTAAGACCCAGTAGTATGAATTACAATAGAAAGTGAAAGTAAAATATTAGTGTATTATAGTGTGCTTTTTTCTTTTTTCTTTCCTTTATCAAGACTTTATAGCACTGCATGTCACTGAGACCAGGCTGGCACAGGCTAGACTTTCCTTGAACAATGTCATCATGTTACTCCAACTCTCACGAGGTTTTACTTTTTTCAAAGGAATTTTCTCAAAATTATCGCGAAAACTACAGTTGGTGTTACTTCCCTGTTGACGGAGCCGTAAAAAGTTAGGGTTGAGGGTTTAAAATAGGGTAGGTCAGGTTACCGGAACCCACAATTTTTTTTGATTGGCCTTTACCTCAAACTATATAAAAAAAACAGAAAGACTTTACATTACTTAATCGTCAGGCTTAATTCCTGTTAACTTAAGTTTGTGGCATAAAATTCCTACAATACTTAATTTCTTGATATTATACATCTGAACTTATGAATAGACCATTTGGCAATCGGAATAATTAACCCTTTGAATGCTGTAATATTTCCCACCAAAATTTTAGTGCAACATTTTACCAATTTTTATGAATTTTTCCATAATTTTTGATAATTCTGGACCAAATGGACATCATATTTCATTGGCTATCAAAATTTTAGCAAAAATCTGAAAAAACTTACTTGTGTATATTTTATAAAAACAACAAAAATTGACATTGGCGCTCAAACTCAAGGGGTTAAATTTTCATAGGCATTCAAATTTTCATAAATATAAATTCCAAATTCAATACATTTGAAAGATAAAGTTACTTTTGTTCCACAGACATTCATAAGAATATAGTGTGCTAGTATGTGACATTTTTACTCCCTCGAAATTTATATGAAATCTCTTCAAATTTCAACATCGATGCAAAACTTATGACATTATCTATCGCCAAAGAAGAAATATTGTGGCCGACATCATTCTTACTCTGTGTAAACATTGCTGAACATGTTTGAGTTCAATTTCGTCTCATTTATTTTGTAACCCTCACAGAACATTTGAAAGACATGTATTATAAAACATGATAAATTAAAAAATGTCTGTGAGCAGAAATGATCATCACTATAAATTATTCCTTTCTGAAAGTTATCTCATTTTCAGATCTTGAAATGGAGAAGATTGAAAGAATGTAGTCTGTTTACTTATGCTTTCTAGTTCTACCTGAAAGATATGAAAATAATCCATAATAATTGACCAAGATCACAGCACTTAGATTGTGCTTACATAGATGGTGTATCTGGTTGATGATCAGTAAAACTGCTGAATCAGCGTTTTTTTTATTTCCATTATTCCTGCAGACAGGTGTTAATAGAAGATAGATGTATGACTGGGAAAGATTCAGAATGCTAGATTTCACAATATTTGTTATTTCTATTCTTCTGTTTATTTAGATTCATTTTTAAGCCTGTTGATTATGTGAAGTTTTCATATCTTGCTTTTGCGAAAATAGAAAATGTAATTTTTCCCCTGGAGCTAATGTAGGATAGTGGCCATTTTGAATTTCAAGTATCTGTAAATATTAGGTCATTTGTTTCTCAATATCCCAGACTTTGGGCTGTGACCCTAAATTTTTATCTTCTATCATGGAAAAGAATGGTTTGAAGCTTTCTCATTGAAATTTTATGCCAAATTTTAAAATTCTGGTTTTTAACTCCTGGAACGTAGTTATCATGGCCAAAGAAGTGAAATAGTATTCAAGAGGGAGATAATGTCTGACCATCTGTTTGCCTAGCTTTGTGCAATTGTTGATGTGTTCAGGCACTTTAAGTTGTCCGCCATTGTCTGTGTCCGATGACAAAAAATAAAATGCTCTTGTTTACAATGCATTTAAAGCTAACATAGCAAAAACGTGATTTTCCAAAATGATGTTGGAAATGACTGGTATAAAGTGAGAGGGGTTAGATTTAAATCTATGACCTTTCATAGAATTCATTTGTAATTAGTGAATCTATCGCTATAAGGTCAACCATGTAGGTAGACAGCAAGGATGTTTTGCAAGGAATCAAAGATCTCTCTTTGATGATTTGCAAGTTTTCCAGGAAATTATCACATCATGAATATTCATGTCCTTCTTACTGCAATTTGTCCAGCATCACTGCAGTAATAATATGGAAAGACATGTTGGTACTGTTTGATTAATTTTCTTGGAACCAAATTCCATTGTGCAATATACATGAAAGTGTAGTGACATATTTCTTCCATCATTGATCATGTTGAGTCAATGCTTCATTCCTACAGGTAAAATTAGTCAGGGACTGACTGCTTGGCAACTTTGATGTACAAAAAACATTTATAACTACTGTAAACCACACACAAATAATGTTTGACTACCCACAAAGTTTGTAATTTGTGTAAACATGTTTTAATATTTCAGCTGTTTGTATCATCAGAGAACATCTGAACTTCTCTTATCTAGCTCAGCATATTGTAATGGTGGAAATCATCAAATATTCAAACCATTTTAAAAAGATATTAAAATTTAAGGAATTTCTGGAGACTACAGAATAGCGTTTGTCTCTGCTGTCTTTGTCGATGATACATGATTGATCTCACTTTGTACATTGGATCAATGAATATTCCTTTTTCATTAAAAAACAGGGAAAACAATTTGATACACACTTCAAAATTTCGCAGCATGACAATAAATCTAGTTTGTAATACTTTACTGCCCTTGAACACAGACCCTAGGGTCTGTTTGAAGCAGGCTTAGAGTAAAAATTCACAATGTCCCAGTTCTATTGTCAGTAAATTTTTATTATTTTATCGTACCCTCTTCTGTAATATTGTGAAAATTGAGAAAGTCACAGTTTTTACATTTCTGCACCCATCTTTGATACACTTTGATGTTTCAGAACAGTGAACACCAATATAGAGAATTCACCTGTTGAAGGACAATTAACCCATAATAGCCTATGGCTGTTCCATTTGCAGGATACCTACCCCTTCAGGTACACCTTGACTCAGGGACCTCACAAGCAGTCTTCAAACAAAGGCAGTGGGGGTGACAAAGACAAGGAGAAGAACAAGGAAGATGAATTTAATGAAGCTCTAAGAGATTTAAAAATCACTTGGATTCCAAAGTAAGTGATTTCTCTGCAAAATTCAGCATATCTTGGATCATGAATCTTTACAATGCCTCAATGCACTGTTTAGGACAAAGCTGTGTTAGATTTGATGAACCGATGGCTTTCTATGCAATGTTATTTCAGGTGATGTCCAGTTCACAAATTGTCTTTTTGCAAAACTTTTCTCCATCTATTGAAACAATTTTGGTTGAATTTATGTATGGTATTTAATAATGTAATTTTTTTAGGATTATGATTCAAAATTTAAGTTTGAAAGCACATTTTTAAAAACAGTTTCTGCCATGACAACTCACCAAAACTATACTTCAAACATTGTTGACTTATTTCTTGTACCAACTCTAAAATATCAAATGTTTACAAGTGTATAACAAGTAGCTAAGTCATTTTTAGCAAGATGTACCTTAAAGAGAGAGTCTTTACACTTAAAATTGAAATCAAAACACTCTGGTGTAACCCTTGTATCAACTTGTTTTACAACCTGTGGATAAAATACTGTTTTCACCAGTTTCTGTAAAAACTGAAAATTTGAATTCTCTGCCTCAACTTGCCACAGAGCATTTTGAATGTCAAATGTTGATAAATTTGAGGTCTTTTGCCGCTCTAATCCAAACTTTATTCAGTAAACCGTAAGTTTATTCCTCCGTAGTAAAACAGTTTAAACATTCACTGAGCAAAGCATGAGCAGTTCACAACTGTCATTTGTAAGTGTTGCCTTTAAAGGGAAGGTGTCATCGGAACTCTGCTCAACGGTTGCCAGGGCCCCCTACGACAGATGTGAGCACTGTATGTAGGGTATGTTGGTGATTGATTAAAGTTAACACATGTTTGTAAACAATGAATATCATAAACTTTATATGTTGCAACTACGTTGACGTGATGCATCTAGATATCATGCATGAATTACATTGTTTGTAAACAAGAAAATCGCACACGCACAGTTCTGATGACACCCTCCCTTTAAAACAATGTGGCTGTCATTTGTGTGTGCCATACTCTGAGCAGTTTGCCTCTATGCAGCTGTTCAACACGAATAAAATTTTCACATATCCACTTAATAAAAGTTTCAAAATTTCCCATTAGGTACAAATGACATTTGAAGTCTTAAGTATCACCTTCAAAACCATATTTCATATCAACTAATGGCAACCTGTCATGCTATAATTAAATGAATCAAATTATTAATCTGCCAACAGGTGAATTAGTGTGTAAATCACACAGCAGGTAGTAAGAGTTTCCCATCACAGTTTTTAATTAACTAGTGTATAAACCTAGCTGTATGTAAATTTACGAAGGATAAATCATTGACTTTGGATAAAGGACGTCTGATTAATGTTGTAAATCTATTAGATGTCCCAGCGAAAAGCATCTGGTTTGCTAAATTGGTGACTGAAATATTTTACGAGTCGGTCGTTCACCATGGTTGCAAATTATTCATAGATACCAAGATCCTTCAATGTAATGGCACCTTCCATTGTATAACCAGTTTAGTACGACCACGTTTTCACCCATGTGAGCTTTTTAATTGGTTAGGGAAACAGCAAGATTAAGTTTGTAAGCAAGTAACAAGAGTCAGTAGGTTTGTGATAATTACTTATTTGTGCTTAATACATTGGCAAAAATTGCTGGTAACGTACAAATTCCTGAAGTCAATAACCTATCCTTTGATTTGCAGATCCTTGTAAGCTGAAATTTTTTACTGAAAATGCCACATAAACCAAAAGAAATGGCCCAGACAAAACATTAGCCTTAGCTTTAATATTTTTGTGGAAAAAAATTCAGTCCTTTGTGGAAGCTCTTCAGAAGTGTGACTCTTTGGTGAGAAAAGGGTCAGTTTGCATTCACAAACTCAACACTTACCTCCTTAGTTTAACCTCTGTGACACCACACTTTGGCTTAGCCATATTATTTCCAACGGCAATTTCAGACCTCTGCACTGATAGCAGAGAGGAGCTGTTGAGAGATTTTCAAGCCAAATCAATCGTATTTATTCTATATTATACCCATCAGCTAAACCAAATTTGTGAAATTATAAATTTTGTTTGCAGGTTGGAAGGTGATGATCTGTACAATGAATTGTGTGACAAGTATCCTGATCATCTTCCGGTTCATCTGGCAAGGCTCAATGCTAAGGAAACCTCAAAGGTATGGAACGCTAATTGAAATATATCATGTGATTCTGGTAACATGGGGAAAAATCCAAAATTTCTTCCAGTAGAACAATGGCTTTGAAATTGTCACAGAGAATAACCTTGTAGTTAGTCAGCAAACTGATGTGGAGGAAAACTAAATTGAAAATATTTATAGTTTCAGAAGTACCATATTTCTGTATCAGAAGTATTGCAGAAGACCTACAAATTGTTGTTTGATATTTAAGCAATAAAGCACACCCAGCGATGGTGTACCACGAGATTTTGAGCAGTTCACAACATATATGCACGAGCGATAGCAAGTGCATATATGAAGTGAACTGGTCAAAATTGAGTGGTATACCGTCGCTGGGGTGATTTATTGCTATTATATCATACCAGTATATTGAAATTATGGTGTGGAATGTCATAAAAGGAAGTTTGCTCAAGCTGAGAGCCCGCGTGTATGCTAGCCGTGGTATATCGCCAATATACCACGGTTCTTTTAGCGTCTCGACCAATCAGATCACTGCATTTGTGCCATCAATATACTGGTATGATATTATTTTGTATATTTTGCATCTGCTCTGAATAATTTGAAAATGCCACTTTTAACTGGGTAATGTTTAGTTATATGAAGAAAGTTCACACATTTGACTGTTTCCGTGATGATTACTGGGAAAAGCCAGTACCCTGCAACTTTTTATAAGTAGAAACCTTTAGTTTTTCAGGTGGGCCGACAGTAGCAAATCTAAGAATCTAGAAGTATCATGACATTTGATGTTGGAAAGCTTTCACATATGAATTCATCCACAATCAAAACATTGATTGTGGTGCCATGAAAAAATGCTGTCCCAGCAGTTTATATCTTCTTCCGAGAATCAGAATCCATCTTCCTTTAAGGGGAAACGTTGCCATCAGTTTAAATCATTTTGGTTATTTTTGAATTTTTTATGTTGTCCAGCTAAATTGTCAGTTGTCAGATCTCTACTTCCTGCTTCTAGATATAACAATAAATGCTTGGATGATATAATTTACTGAACTTACAAGAAATTATGTCATCAGCATATATTTACTGGTTATGTGCATGAGGGAGATGTGAGTAGAGCTCTGATTATTGATATTTCAGCATGCTTAGAGCAAAACAGCATCAATAAATTCCCACATGAAACAAAAATAACCAAAATCATTGGAAAAGATAGCGACTTTATCACTTGAATTAGCAGCCTGTGGGTGTTGAAAGCTTTTGTGAGAAAATAAATATTCTGGGAGAATGGCAAGCATCCATTAACAATATATGTAAAATCAAATCATGACATAAAGGTTTAAAAAATTGCATTTAATTTTTGATTGTGTCACCCTGATGAAAATACTGTGAATATGGGCATTATAAAATGTGATTGTTTTTTTGAATTTACAGGAGAGAAACAAACAGTTGAATGAAGTAGTATCATCTGCTGATAAGGTACTGTCTTTGATTGATAGAGTGGAACTAGCTACCTATGTGGCTTTGAAGACGGATACCAGACCTGATGCTTCAACTATCAAAGTGTAGGTGTCAAGTCAATGGGTTAGACCAAGAATTCAAATGTACCATGGTATAAACAACACCATGTAAACGCGCATAGAAATATGTGTATTTCCAATATGCATTTGGACACGTGGGTTTGTTTGTACAGCCATCACGTTATCTCCTGGACGTACTGAGTCTTGAGCCTCTAGAACACCAGGCATCGTTTTTATTCTGGATAGAACCATTTGTAAACACTGTTGCCTGTTACTGCCATAACTTCAGTTCCGGTTTCCTATTTGCTTCTCCAACCCCAATCTCATCATCAGATCTATTTCTTTAATCCAGATTGCATCATCTGTCACTCTCTTTTTTCCCTCTTCTCGTTCCCCCCTCCACTTCCCTTTTCCTTCCTCCCACTTTCTCTCTCATTCTCCCCGTTTCTTGCCCTTCTGTGCCCCTTTCCTCTGTCACTGTCCCTGAGTCTACGTCAAGGGCCAACTTCATTGTTTGTCTGTCCTCACACATCTATGCTAATCAGCAAGAAAGTACAACATTGGTTATGTCAGAAAACCAGAAAAATTCAGTCTTTTATAGCTGTCATCAATGCAATGTGTAAAGATGTCCACAATTATTTAATGGAAGTCAGAAACTGATTTAAAATTGAAAGGTTTGCAAGGTGTGACTTAGATGGGAACACACTCAGAACAATATGTGTATGACATCAAGAATATGCTCCTGTAACTTTACAGGGAAGATATATCAAACTTAGCAGTGCATATTTTTAGATAGATCCTTGCCAAGTGATATCATTCCTACACTCAAAAAACAAATGCAAATGAAAGATCGTGGACAAGTGTTGAAGTAACATGCATTCAGTGGAAAAAACCAAGTAGAAACAGCAAAATCAGAGTGCTATAAGTGACAACCTTGCAATAAGAAATGTCGTCTGTCTTTGAATACAGTGAAATGGATAAACAAAAGGCAGCCATGTTGGATGCGCTGCGTATCAAGGGAGCTGCATTGGCTGACCAGATACTCATGGCTAGAACAGAAGGTACCACGGAGCTGACTGCTGAAGCAGAACAAATGGTATCCAAGGAAATGGATGACACTTTTGCTGAGATGCTGAAATGGATCGATGCACTTGACACAAAGGTGGGATGGAAGGAAATGTAATTTGGAAGAGTTTCTTGTGATATCGGAATTGATAAAGTCATTGTACAGTGTTCTAAGATTTCTATCCAAATAATATGATTACAGTTTGACAAAACCTTGTATTAGGCTCAGGTATAGCAATCATCGAAAATAAAATTTTGAATTTTTATGTGTGAATATAAATATTGCTTATTAAAGCAAATGTGAATAAATTTAACATTTTCTAGATTTTGAGATTTTTTTAGTGTATTTTAGTCTATTTTCATGTAACATTCCACTATACCACAGGACTCACAACTCATCCTCATCTTAGAAGCAAATGGTAAAATATGAAGGCATAGTTATTTTGGTCATATTAATGTTTGAAGCTTAATATAACAGTATTCATTTTATGCAAAGAGCACTGATAAGTATTATTTAAGTATTCAGTTAAAATCTGATGGTAAATATGTAAATGTTATGATAAGTATGCCAATATTATAATAAATATGCAAATTTAATAATATATCATGCAAATGTTGTAGTAATGACTCATAATTAATTATACACAATCAATAATTGCACTGTATGTTTATGATGGGAAAATATCCAGACATTCACTGTTTACTATTCTCATATCATCAACTAGACTCATTTGCTTGACTTTGTCTCTCATCTTGATGTTTATTTCAGGTGTTAGCATTTACTGTGAAACATGCACTGGTTCACAGACACTTTGGTAGGGCTCTAAAGGGATTGATTAAACTGAATGAAGATAACAAACCTAACAAGGAGTATGAACGGAAGTGTATTGAAGTAAGTATGACATCTGGAGTTGTCAACAAGTAGAAATATCTACTCCTGTCAGGAAATAGACAACAAGCTGATTTCAAATGGTGTGAAACTCGCATCACTAATGTGTAAAAGACATATTTATTTGCAAAATTTTTACAAAGGCTTAAATGGAAACAATGAGTGGAAGAATAATGAATCAGATCTTTTCATTATATCAATGTTCAGATAACAACTGTACAAATCACAAGTTAAGGGATCTGTAAGAAAGAATGCAAGTGCATAAAATGTTTTTTCAGTTTCTATTTTTAGATTTCAATGTTATGCTAGCATTTCTATTTATGAAAGAATCTAAAGTTAATAAGTGCTTTAGCTTTGTGTTCAGAAAGATATAATGAATATCTGTGATGATGGGTACAGATCTTGAGCATTGCAGATGGTGATAATAGTAACAGCTACCCTTTTAAAAGGATAAGAAGATGACCAACTTCAAATGCCCATACTTGGTGTCTGTAATGTTGCATTACTGTCCCAGTGAACTGATGTTGAAGTATGGTAAATGTTGTTAACTGGAAATAGAGTTTAATGTAGAATGCTTCTCGGGGACAGATAGCCAGACTCTCAAAATTCTGCTGTTCTTTTCTGATCTATCACTTTTGGGGGCTCATTTTAAAGCTTTTGGAGAAAAAACTTTCATTGTCTTAGTTTTCCAAAAATCCAAAATTTAATATTCCCCATAGAGTTCACACAGGAATGGTACCCAATTTGAATTTCAAATATCACAAAATAATCTGATGAAGGAGACTGTTGTCTCCGAAAGCTAATGTCATACTAAAAAAGTTGATCTACAGTGTGCTACCCTCAACAATATTCACAAGATTTAGTCAAGATCAACACGGCTCTATTGAAACTTTAACAAAATAATGGGTAATTTGTTTCGTTAGTTCCAAACTTTGCATGGTGACCCCCGATTTTTATCGTTGATTTAGTAAGAAAATTGTTGAAAGTTTCATTTGGGAAAGTTTGAGCAAAAGTTTGAGTCTTTCACTTTCAAGGCACAAGGTAACACGTCTCTCAAAACAGAAAGTGATAAACTTTTGCTCAAAGTGAAGGAAACTCTGAACCATTCTCTTCCATAATCAGGAATAAAAATCGATGATTGCAAACATGTTTTGGGAATATAAGAAACAAATCTGATCACCAAAATTTACTGATATTTGAAATTCAAAATGGCAACTATACCAATTGTATAAGTCTACTGAGAAAAATTACATTTTTAATTTTCACAACAAGACAACATTTCACTGACTCCTCAGGCTTCAAAATGAATCCACACAAGCAGCGAACCAGAAATTATTTTTCTTTATTGTTGTTCGAGATCTGTCCCCAAGGTGGATTTTCCCTGTTTTGTCACTCTAAATGTTATTCTATTTTCTTTCACAGGTGTATCAACAGCTAGGCTGGGATCACTGTGTACATCACTTTGAAAACTCACTACCAGCAAAATACCCAGCTAACTTCATGCCCTTCTAGACATGGCAAAGGATCCCTCTCTCCCCAACCTATCCACCCCATGAAGTGTGCAGTGGTTGTGATGGTGGCATTGTGTGTTGGACAGCCCATTATATTGCAGGGAGGAACAAGGGTGTGACTTAGAAGGTGGACAGTGGTAGACCCTTCAGCAGATGAGCAAATTGTTGTAATTTACTCTACGCAGGTTGAATTATTCTATGTAGTAAAATAAAATGTAGACTGTAAGTTGACTCAGAGATGTATTTGTAATTTACCTTCCAATGAGCAGCTTTCTCTTTTATAAGTTTGCATAGACTTGTTTTATTACTTTTTACTATTTATGGTGCGGTTTTATTTTTTTGCATTCATGGTATTTGTTTTAAATTGTGTGAATAAAACTTCCTGTAAAGTAGACTGTAAGTTCAAAGGTCAACGTTCAGAGCTGAAAAGCAAGTAACAACAGCCAAATTTTTTGAATGGCTTTGCATGAAATACAGCACACAGATTTTTATATTTCATGTTAGGATGGCCTTCAAAGGATTCAGCTTACAGTGAAATGTTGATATATAAGGTGACTAATCAGTATTTGCTTTAAGTAATATTTTTTGTTTTAGTCCCTTCCATTGAAATTTGAAATCACAATTAAGTAGGAATGTCAATATTTTGTTTCGAACCAATTTATATAAAATACAGTTGATTTAACACAAGAGTAAGCCTTGCAGCCAGTGCATCTTGGGACAAAACGGATTCTCTCACATGTTTAGGTGCTTTGATTGAGCTTTTCATTATTCTTGAATTAGCGCATAGGTTTGTTGACTAACACTGCAATCAGTAAAATAAATATCCACAATCTGAACACATGGACATGAAATTTTGCATAAACCCATTTCACTGGCTGAATTTAAGTTCCTAGATAGTTACTTATTTTTAACATGTCTTTCACTTCCTGAACTTCTGAAACTGAAAAAAATCACAGCTGATGATGATACAAATTTGATGGTATCATCGACTGAAATAATAAGTAAGACCATATGACTCAATTGATGAGAAGCAGTCCTTTTGACCAGCTCAGGGTGGTGTACAGAATTACTGTAAATTAAGATTTGTGTGCTCTTGCCATAAACAGTTACAAACTGACAGAAGTGTTGAAAAATTATTATGTTAAAATGAAATGATGAAATGGGTTCATTGCTTGTGACAGTTTTTGCTACCCGGGACAATATTTGTATGCAATGATAATATCAAGCAGTCATATTTGATTTCAGACTGCCTTAACATCAAGAATTAGTTTATGCTATCTTTACCGCATCAATTTCTTTTAACTGATTTAGACAAAGATAATCAGACTGCCAAAGTTTACATTGTCAGCAATTCAAACCAAGTATAGAATATAATGTATGTTAAAGTGGCCGGAAATAATAAAATTCAAAGATCACCTTGGTTTTACAAAGAAGCAATATCACAGGTATCCTGGTCAATGCATTTCATGTCACATGACAAAATCATATGGTCCTTGCACAAACCGCATTCAGATTCAAATTCAGATTCAGATTCTGTTGACTAAAAGGTGATCACTTTATGAACTGTTGGTCATATAATTCATAGAAGTAATTGATGATGTATGAAATCATTTAGGCTCATGGTTGGATAATGTTTCTTATTTGAAATAAATGCTCACTTCTGATTTGAATTTTTTTTGTTTGTCATTTTGTTTTTGTTTTCTTTATTTTTTTTTTTTTTCATCTCAAATTTCTGAGTCTTGTTTCTTTTGCACTTCATAGGTTTCCTTTCTTTGCGTCAATTATCTATTCATTTTGCTTCTGGAATATTTTTGCTTCATGTGTCAGGGAGAGTATAGGGGCAAAAGTGATGAAGATTCTATGAAGTCTATCTGCAGCTGACCACAGAGCTAGCTATACCAATGGCATCTTCAGTCAGATGTTGTATACATTCTTTATCCGTTTTCGAGTGAACTACTTTAATTATTGCGGAGGTTTTTTGTTTTTTAATTAAAAGGTTAAATAATTGTTTTTGTTGAATTCAGTTATTCAAAAGTATATTCAAAGTTTTTCCAAATTGAAAATTTTGATTTCATGACCTGCAGACAAAATTTTGCATTTCTTCTGAAATTTGAAAGATTTGAAGTTGCCATTGTGAACAGGTAGTTTCTTTCAGTTTGTAATGTTTGTGGTGCTAACTGAAAATGTGACAATGTTTTTTGTGAAGACAAGAAACAAATACTCAGTGATTTACTGCAGAATATGTTTATTAATGAAGCCTTTCAGTTAGCAGACTTTTCCGGTATTATGCAGAGTTGTGAGTCATTTTGTCACTTTGAACTCATCAAATGGTTTCATTAATATTAATAATGTATTCCCTACCGGCCCATAATGGATGAAAGCAAACTTTGCATGAAATAATGTGCGAGGCGAAGCAGATTACATTATGGAGTGAAAAGTTTGCTTAAGTCCATATGGGCCGGGATGGGGTACATAATTACTGTTATTTTGTAGCTTTAGAAATGCCAGTGAATTTGTGGGGGGAGGGTGGGGGATAACGTCATTGCTATTGGTACGTCATTGGTATTGACAAAGCTACAATATTATAATAAGGTTTAACCTTTCACACTTGAACCCTAACCTCAAAGTGAAACATTCCATTCTGTCCCTTCCCTCAGCCTGCTTCCCTACAACATGTACAACTTAAGACCCAGTGCCACCCCTGTACTACCCTTTGTACCCATTCCCTAAATCTAGCCTCAGTAATTTCACAATTCTTTTACTACATAGACTCCCACAGAAAGTTTCCAAGAAAATGTATATTGTATCAGAAAAATAATACAGCAATATTATTTTTCTTGGGTGTCTTGCCATCCATCCACCACATATGTCAGTACTAGCTTATTTACAAGTTGTCGAAAAAGATGTGTGCAGAGACATTGTACCTATTTTCAAACTTATGAGCGCTTTCATGCCTATTTCAATGTGTACAGGTCCAGTTGCTCAATGGTAAATGATGGGGCTATACCAAAATGTACTCTTAATGAAGGGGTTGAAGCCTTTCCATCTATTGCTAGTCTTGTGCATTGACAGTCTGATTTGTTTCACAGTGGCCAACGCTACTGTAATGAATATTATACACATGTTGACAGGTCTTGAGGGTGACTGCATGCGTTTGTTGGTCAAAGGCCTGTGAGTCACCCCAAAATGGCCGAGGGAAACAGACTCTTTTGGGCAACACTCAGACCCGAGGAAAAATAAATTTATTAACTGGATGTTGGCCGTCAATTAAATTTGCATTTTGTAACACATCTCATCCAATTTCCTTGCCAAAATTCAAGAAGTTCCTTGGTTGTCGGCTATGTCTTGATGTCTTGGTCTCAGACAACACTTCAATCTTCATTACTCATTCTAGAATGTGTACATGCGTAAACAGCTCTTTCAAACTTCACAAGTGAACAGTTGTGTGAACTGTTAACCCGTTAACAGTTTCAGAAATTATTGACTGGTAACTTGCTCTTTGCATGTACCATTGTCAAAATTATGCACACCACTTGACCATGAATTAACGGATGAGAGAGTTTGGATCAGGTGTATTACAAACCAAGCCCTCACAGTTTCTCTTGTTCAAGAGTGAACCCTCTACTGTCAAGGGTTCACTTCAAGTGAAAATATTTATTCTCTAATTACAGCATATGTTGATTGGTTTCAATAACGATATAATCAGTATCGTATCTTAGATCAATAGGTTGTACAGAGAGTTACCTGATGAAATTTGTTCTGTTATCTTTTTAACGCCAATTAACACAAAACAGATAATTAGAAATACTTCAGCATAACCATTGCTTCACTGGTCCTGTAAGCGTTGAAGAGGTTCATGTTCACAGTGACCAGTTGCTTCTTCAGTCTTTTCCTTATTCCAGCAATTTTTTTGTAGACATAGATGTCATTTGACCGAGAAAAGATTATTTGTTAATTCTGCGCAAAAGACAAATGTTGAAGTTAGTTGGTGCGGTAGATCTGATAGTGGTTCATATCAGATGGTGAGTGAACAGAAATTTCCATTTTTGCAGTCAATGGACTTGATATTTGAGAATCAAAAAACATAGCTGATTTATTAATTCAAATTCTAAATCTTTGCCCTATTTCTGTAATATGGCACCTTCATATTTTGACTGTATCTTTAAATAAGGTGAGAACCATTGTGTTTTTGGAGGGAAAAATTGTCTGCAGGTGAAAAAGGAAAAAAATTATTTGACCTTGTAATTGCTCCAGAAAAGAAGATATGGCAGATGAGCTTTGCTGCACAGCGAACAAATAATTTCATGCAGGACTGACAATAAAAATTTGTTGTCATGGTGATGAAAAAAAATTGCTGCCAAACCAGCTCCCTCCCTCCCCCTATAATTCAAATGGTTCTCCCCTTACTGCATCCAATACCATTACTTAATTCTATAACATCATTTTGTTGGTACATGCTATCATGTTGAATAGAGTAGCTGGACCTGCATACTTGGGAATAGGGTGAAAGTGCAAAGGTCAAAGGGTTATGAAAGTTGATCCTCTCTTTTGACAAAACAATATCTATATAAAATGTTGGTAAATTTTGCAGGTTAGTAATGTTCTTACCCTTGTATACATAGGAAAAAATAGAATGAGCTAATTTCTGATTTGGTTGGCATGAACTTTGTGAGAAAATGTTGAAAACGGAATCAAAGGGTCTCTATCAGTTAACAAATTATCAAGAAGGTCATTGGAAATATGCAAATGTTCATTCTTAAAGCCATTAGTGCTTTTTCCTTGAAATTTTGTTTGTTAATCTGAAAGTAAAATGCTTTTGACATACAAACTAAACAATACATCAGTCTTAAATCCTAAATATAAAGGGTGCCCTTGATATTTCTATCAATCTGTATGAGTATAAATCAAACCCACGACTTTATTATGTATTATGTTATTGTTGATTGATTGATTGATTGAATTTATTTGGCAATTAAAATAAAATATATAAAATGTACATTTCACATTACTGCCGCGGATAACACAAGAAAGCAATTGATGCTTATCTGGGGAAATACATCAGAGAGGACGTGTGAAGCACTCTCAATGCTGTACTCTAACTTACCTTCATCTAAATGATTTTTCATCCTCATTTGTAAGTCTATAGAACAATGGAAACTTGTAAAGAAGAGATCAGATACATAAATAAATACAAATGTTATATTTGCCCATAATACCGGAAGGAAAATTTCTGTCAGTTGAAAGAATGACCAAACCAAACAGAATCATGGGTAAAGAAGTTTTAGCACAGACAAATATTCAGAGAAGTCACTATCACTGTAGCAGTATTTGTTGTTCATCTTTACTTATCAGCCTGATTGAGGAAATTAAACTCAAATGCATAGTAGAAAGTTCTGCTTTATTTTAAGAGAGTCCAAAGTATTTAGCATTTCTCTCATCATGAGTAGGCCTTTAAACTTCACACAATGCACTGCCATAAATTTATACTGTCCTTCGTAGCATTTTATCAAACGATGTTTATCACTAATCTGAATTACGATCTACTTTAATGACCAAGATGAGGGTATTACACAGGTAATTAAATGGGTTTTTTGATGCAATGCATGTTCTCACTACACTTACTCATAATAAGCAGTTATTGAAGAAGATTTGACCGGTTTGATATTTGCCGCTTTGTAATTGTCCCATCAGGAAAGCAAGTTGCTCAGAGTGAGAGTACAAAATTCATTGAAAAGATCCCATTTTTTTGCTCAAATTTTAAGCAAATGATGCATCTGAATCACAAGACATTTGACTTCATGCATAGAGTGTCAACTTGCATTGTGTAGGAACATCTTGGTTGTTTTTGTTTCTCAACCTACAATGTTAACTAACTCATATTACAGCTTGATTGACTTCCACAATTCACAAATTACCATGGTGACAGTATCAAATCTTTACTTGGAGTGACAAGTATGACTGGAAAGGATAAAATGCTACAAGACGGAAACTCACAACAAGTTATGCATCAGGTCATGAAGCGTGTGTTGAATTTATGTTTTGACCCATAGAAGACTTGATTCAAGTTGGTGAATTTGTTTAGGATCGATTAGTCATTTCCATCAACTTCTCCAACATTATCATTTATGTTACACAAAACTCAGAGTTTTTGACTAATTTATTGGTTTTTATAGTGCACATGCTGCTGTAAAACAATATGAGCAAGTGTCTGATTGCAATGGTGATTTCCAACACTGCATTATTGTGCTCAACTAATGCAGAGTTTCTTGTAAAATAGAATCAGAAGTTGCTGGAAATGACACTCCATGACCTGAATCAAGATTGGTTTTGTGTATGCTGTGAAAAAAAATTCTCAAATTAGTATTCTAGCCATTGAATTTTCTGCATATTTAGAGCTTTGTCTTTCAAAATGTGTATCAACTTGCCTTGCATAAATGCTGCAACAAACTATACCACATATCTGTTCTAAATATAATGTAATTGTATTATTTACCAAACCACGCGTAGTAGCTGTAATCTTAGCTTCCATTATCTTAAAGTTTACAAACAAAATGGAATTCTTCGAAGAAAAATTGTGTAATTTTCAACTGTTTTAATATAATATGTTGTGATAAACTTGTACTCAGGTATCAGTGACGTCAGAAAATGTGTCTCTGTTTCCATGGCGATTCATGTATGTGTAAAAGATATGTAATGAGAACCATAGTCATCATTAGAATCCTTTAGTATTACAAGATTTGTACATTCTGAAACTCAACTCAGGAATAGTAACAGTACACGGATTTCTATCACAGTTTGTACTCCCCCCTCTTGTTGTGATCGTAACTCATAATGCAATGTTATTGCGGATAATTTGAGCTTTTTCTGTACTTGTGTAAATTGGACAGAAAAGTTTGGCAAAGATGATGAAGTGACTATTCCTCTTTCTACAATTTGTGAACAAAACCTCAGTAGTTTTTTGTCAGTTTGGTCAATAACTATACTGGTCTTCATGTTGTCCTGACACTGTAAAATATTGTCCAATGAAAACTAATGTAAGATTGAAACTAACTGTAGAATAGTGTCAAAGGTTGATGCAAGATGTGAACAATAGTTTTAACTTTGAAATGGATAATGGTGGATGTATATACATATCCTTAAGACATTCACCAAGACAAATAAATGTCTCAAAAAGGTTATTTTGAATGGAAAAAGAAAAACAGAAAAAGTGGAAACGTTGTTTGTTTTGGCAAAGAAAATGCAGTTTAGGATAAACAAAGTGACAAATGAAGTTGTCATTAAATTAGATAAAAACATTTTCTCTGCTCATGAACCATGATGTCTGGTAAATACATCCAAGACCAGACAAAACTGAATTTCATGTGATGAAAATATTTCCTCAACATTTTACAAAGACAACATCAAGATGACTTTCATTTTTTTAAGCACCCTAATATCTCCATCACTTTTGATAAGACGAAAACCAAGACTTGATAGAGTCAAGAGATTGTCTTGTATCATGGATTTGAAGATGATTATAGAAACTTGATGACAATCACAGTCAATGACTGATTAAGTCTCAAAAATGAATTTGTTTTCACTCAGTCATTTCCGAACCAACGTTCACAAAGATCTGCAGTCAAATTCAAAGCAGATGAATTACATTAAGAATTTTTGGCGCCATCTAGATATGAAAAATCTTCAAACTGTGGAGTTATGAGTAGGGACTGTCTATTAGATCGTTGGGGTGTACAAAATTAAAAACGTTTTGCAGCCTTACTGGATTCCCCCCCCCCAAAAAAAAAATTAATTAAATGACTAAAATTTTAAAGAAAAGTACTGTGTTTGTAACTCAGGAAAAAAAATTTCAAATCTTGGAACGCAAATCAACTGCTGACCTCATTCTGAAAAGATCTTGTGGTTCATCAGTGACCCGTAACCACTGATAAGAAAAATAGAAAAATTCTGGTCAGTCACCGAGATTACTAAAGACCCTGTACAATGTACTTGAAGTTTCCTGATTTATAATTGAATCTCTGAACCATTGGTAAGACATGCATTGCCTCTTAAACGCTGTTCAATATCTGTATGTATTGTATCACCAATGACCATTAAAAATGCTAAACGTCGCCAAAACAACTTTTACAAAATTATCATTTTGTTCAAAGTCAAAACTATGTGCAAAAAAATGTTGTCTTAGGACAAAAAAGAAAAAGAAATGTTTCTGGTCAGTGCGCGCGTCACTTGAACAACAGCGCGTCACCCTTTTTTTTTCTGTTTGTGGCCGGCGGCCGTGGCTGACGCCAAACCAAAATGGCTGAAGAGAAAGAGAAAATTCTTTGGGGGGCATGATCAGTGACTGCATGAACAGTATATACCGTATGTGACTATATTGATAAAACTATAAAACTGACCCTCCCCCTCCCTTGAAGGAAAAAAATAAAAATAAAAATAAAATAAAATGCGCGTCGCCGCCCCATTTTTTAAAGAAAGACCTGACCAGAAACATTTCTTTTTTTGGGGGGGCCTTAGATGTATACAATCATTGTCTTTTAGTGTGCTTTTTTGTTACACATCAGAATTTATTTTTCTAGGTGGACCAACTGAAATATACCAAATCATTTGCCATCAGAAGTCTGCTTTGAAATTTGTTCTCCTATTTGCTTAAATTACAGCAATAGATCAATGATGTAATTTTTTTGTACTTCAAATACAATGTCAAAAACTCCTAAACCATTATCCATATAAGCATGCAGAGCTTATGAAGACTTATAGAAAATGACTAACAATGTATATATCAGAGACAGCTCACGCTCAAATCATTGTCCCCAACTTTCTTCAAGAAAATTTAAACATGTTTGTTTTCAAAACATGAAAAAAGTCATAGTTCACCGTGCAAACTCTAGTATGAGAAAGTCAAATAACTTAAACTTTACAGATATTTAAAACTCAAAATGTCCACTTAACTATCCCAATGCTATTTGGAAAATTTAACAATTTTCACCGAAAAAGAGCGTTAAAAACTTTGATCACTCAACAATTCAGCTTCAAACTGAGTCCAAACAAGTCACATTCTGTCAACTTGAAATACTTCAAAAGTTCTGAAAGTCAGGTGTGATAGATATCTCATGGACGTAAAAAGCTAATAACTGTGTCCACTGTCTTTTTTTTTCGGTTTAAACAACAGAGAATTGTTTTGGTTCACTCAGCAAGTTTCTAGCCATCTTTTCAAATGAAAGAAGTTTATTTTACCAATAATATTCACCACTGACACATACTAAATTGTTGAGGAATCTTCTTCGTCAGTCAACCAGAGTCGTACTCTCAGCAGATTCTTTAGCAAAAGTGATATAATTACAATACCTCAGATTACCCTGTTATTAATAATGTTAAAAACTATCAAAAGTAATATGATTTCAGGATTTTGAACAGCTATGGGGATACAGGAATACAAGAGGAGAGAGTACAAACATTAACATAACATCAGAAAGTAATCTCTACCATGGACTGCAGGCTGTTAACATCAATTATTCCTATGCTTCCTTTTCTAACAGCCCAACCGATTGATTCAAAATAGACTCATTGGAGTTAAAGTTTTATTTTTTTGCTGACGCTTTGCTTGAAAAATATTTTGATAATTCTCTTTAAAAATAAAGAACAAAAATCAGGGGTTCACATGAAATTGCAGAAGCATTGTTAACTTACCAGTAGTTCAAAATGGCCAAGGCATTTTCTCAGCATTTACAATTTTGGAAAAATTTTTAATTTTCACAAAAACAAGATGGTGAAATTTTAATTCTCTGTTCTAATTCCAAAATGTGTCCACATAAACTATACATCAGCTATGAAATGTAAGCTGCTCAAGTGTCTGGACATCTGTCCCAGAGGTGCACAAGGGAATAAACTAGGATAAATAAATATTGTGGCTATTGTTTCTTCCATGGCAGATGTTACTTGTTCTGTAGTGTATCTTAGAAAGCAATGGTACATATCAATCATGTACTTTTTAAGAATTTTTCAGATCATTACGTCTGACTAAGATTTAATAATAGATGTCTATTTTTGTGATTTTTGTCTGTATTCTGTACTTTTCTAAATGTTAGACTTTAAAATGATAAACTCTATGTATGTTTTCAGATTCTGTATCAAATCACATAACAATGTTGGAATAAATTCAGGTTTGTGTCATGGTTTTAAACTGCCTTGGCTCTCCTTACTCCAATCCCACTTCAACTATTATTCCTGGATAATTTTGACAAACTTTGTCTTTGCGATGTTGTCTTTTGATCCATTTCCAATTCATGAATTAAAACAAGAATTTCGCATGAATTTATAAACTTTTCATGAAAATTGTACAAACTTTCAAAAGTTTTACAAATTCTCCAAGAGTTCACTGTTTGCTGCTCCTCAATTGATTTTATCATCATTCTTTAGGAACAAGTCCCTACTTTCGTCAGGCTCCTATGGTAGTTTAGAAAAAATAGAATAGAATTCTGAAGATGTATACAGTTCAAAAAAATCTTGCATTTAAATTCTTGTTGAATGAAAATCATAATTATTGAGAAAGTAACAAACTTTTTCATTTCATGAATATTTTATCTTTGTGTTCATACTAACCAAGTTGTAGTATGCCATACTGATAATCTGATCAAATCAAGTTCAAGATAAGTACAGTCAGTGTTATTACAGCTTTGTCAATACCAGTGAATTTTTGACATCATCCCGATAGCATATTACTGATAATGTATCTGATCATCCAGTATTGGACTATTGTGGCTCAAGATGTTTTCTACATCTATGTCGATGCAGATGGTAGATTTCAGGCAATTTTCTTATCAATTACGTTTATTTATTTATTTATTTATTTACTTATTCATGTATTTATATATTGATTAAGCTTTATCCAAAGTAAACAATAAAAACAGTCTACATATGATTGGGTGACTGAGAGTTGCAAATCACCTCTAAAAAGTCAAGTCCAAAATTAAAACACTTGCATAATGACAGTTACTTTTGCCCATTTTGAAAATTTGAACAGTCAATTCTTTCAAGAACCAATTTAATTATACTAACCCTAATCACCAACAAGAACCTTTGGAATTTTCTAGACCAATAATCATATACCAGACATCCCTTTGTCTGATAAACTCTTCTCATATTGAAATACATTGTAAAACAAGTGGTAGAGCATTTTTTGAACTCTTAAACCCCTAAACAATTTAATATTTTGCATACTATTTTGAATACACTTTCTAAATTTCCCAATATCGTGTGCCTAGAGTTTTGTGGTCAAGTAGTTGTTGATCCTTAAAAAAGCACTATCTGCTAATGCTGCTGGTACTGACTGCTTCATGGTTGAGTTCTTCTGACAGCGAAAAAACTTCACAGAAAAGGTCGATCAGTTCAAAAATAAATATGTAAATAAATATATTTGTATGTATTTTTTAGCGTATCAATGTGAGTATGACTAAAATGATCAGGTATATAAAATAGCTGACCAAATGTATTGGGTCGTTCACACAGGCAAAAGATTGCATAATCGCTGCAAATAAAAATTATTTATTATCCAAATTATGTTGAGGTCAAATCAATGACCCTCAACAACCAGCCTTCCTGCTGCGATACCTTCTCGTAAAGGTACTTACAGTATGCTTAGTTTTTCAAGAGGAACGAATAACGGTTTAGGGTTACAGGAAACACTCGTGGTAAGATCCTTTTATTGTGTGATATCACAAAATTGTTTACTTACGTCCATAAGTAAACAAGTAAATAACAGAAACAAAGACGGACATTCCACTTCGAAACGCATGCGCGAGGTTTTCGTACCCATGTGACTTGGACTCGACCAATCAACGGTTAACCCTCATAGCCACCGCCAAGCTCGTTTTTACATGAAAACAGAGGAATAGTGGAAGTTCGGTGGATTTTAAACGTCGGTATCTTTGTTTATTGCTAGTGTTTATCTGTAGAAATGAGCTAATTGGCGAGACTAAAGCTTTGATTTTACTTTATCGTGGAAAATAGGCGTATTACGAGCAAATCAAAGGGAGATCGAGCTTCTTGAAGTCGGGTACCGCTTATGAATGGAACGCCATTGCTAGCTGGCCCAGCTCTCCGTGTCCTATGCGCAGGGAAGTTGTTGTTTGAAAGTTGCAACGTACTCTGGAGTGACAACAGATCGCGGGAAATACAAGTAGCATCAAGACGCTTTGACTGGGGGCAAACCTCGGCATCTTAGAGTGGCGGATCATGGCAAACTCCATGGCTACTCTTGCTAGCCTCTGGGACGATGGTAAGGAAAAGTCGGAGATCGTAACTTGTTAGTGTGTGGTGGCTGTATAGTCTATCTATATAGGGGTGACCAATCGGATTTCGTTTCGGTTGTATCGAACCACGTGCAGTCGGATAGTGATCGGACCTTTCCTTGGTGCCGCATGCATTTGCAAACTTAAGAAGGTGACGTGTCTCAAAGAATATACATTTGTCCAGAGAATTTATCGACACAACGATCGCCTCATTACGCATGTAGCCAGTTACAAATTAAAACCCTTTTCCCGATACACCAAATAATGCATCATTTATGAATGGGGTCGAAACTTTGAGGGACCTCGTTCCGCAATGTTTATATGTGGAGTCCTTCAAAAGTTCGAGTAAACACGACTGGCAGCGTTTGTGGTAAATGAAAATACAAATCCTTTTCTTAAATTTTGGTAATATATTTTCATTCCTTACGACGGAAGAGCGTTGGAACTTAGTGCGATGTTTGGATAGCTTACCGGTACGGTACCACGCATGTAAAGATATGCGGAGCGTGTACAAAGACGGACAAAGCACCGCAGCTGTAAAATTCCTACACACAAGCAAGCCACAGACGAGGAACTGTTGGACCTTCTTAGCAGAACGAAGAAGGGCAAACAGATCAGCTTATTATTTAGCCAAAGTTGACAACATTTACGAAATTATGACGCAGTGCTGTATCAATCGATAGGAAAAAAACATTGCATGTCGTCTATTTTACTTTTCGACCAGTTGCCTTCTCACTTTCTTTGTTTGGTGTCATTTTACCTGACCCTATCCAGGCCTTTGTTGGGAGCTACACCATAGTCGCAAGGTATTTAAATGTCAGCTAACATCGGTTATTCAGAGTTAGCGAAGTCAATATGTAACTTTACTTTCCTGGAAACAATCATAGATTGGCAATTTGACCCAATTTTCACCCGGCGGATTGGCAATTTTTTCAAAAAGTTGCTTTTACAAGAAACCCATAGCAGAAGTGAAATCTGAAGTTAAAAAGTATTTCTGTTGGGAAAGTACTCCACTCTTGACCACTTTTCTTCCAATATAGGAGATGTATGATTGTAAATTTTCACACACCCTCTAACCTCTATTATCGTGAATGGTCTGCGGTTGCCATGGCAACATTATCAGTAGACCTGCCCACAGGAAGTTCATTTGAAGTGTGAATACTGCTTTTAGTAAGTCGGTTTCTTAACACAAATTTTTGATACCTGCACATCTCATTTATTATAAACGCTAAGGGGCAACTAACTTTGTACTGTTTGACAAATTACCATAAAAATGTAATTCTCAAAAGTTTCTGCCAAAGTGGATAATTTCAAATTGATAAAGAATTTCTACCCAAGTGCAGCTGCTGTTAGCTAAGGGGAGTGTTACCATTGACCAAAATACATAATAGATGAGCATAATTTGGATATTATTCAAAAAGTATAAATTGTACTTTGCATTTACAGTCCAATGCTCACACACACAGCAGTGGTTTTTTTTTGATGATTTTCTTTCAAAGTTGTAAACTGTGCTTGAACTAAATTTTAGCAGTGTAACAAAATGTAAATTGATGTATCTTGCCATAGTGAGTTCGAGTGTATATGGTACATGTGGTTTTGTTTAAGTTCAGCCATGCCAGCTGTACTTGATGTAGGCCATAAATTTTGTCCTATCAGTTTTTGTAAGGTCCTCGTTAATTTAACAAAACCTGTAAATTGTTGGTGGGATATTTGCCTAAAGAGTTGTTCCTAAGTCACCTTTCACCTCTGCTGTTGGGTAATTTTGGTGTGGAATGGATTTGCCCTCGTCAAAGTAATTAGAGCTGATCCAGAGGAGGATCTCTGGTAGTATAATGCCTGATTATTCACATGTATCGTATGGACAAAACTACCATATAAATACTGTTCAACTGTACTAGAGTTCCTACCATTTGAGGTTGGGTGATTTGATTTGTTTTTGATTGCTTTTTGGCACACAAAAACATTGTTTTGATTACAGTTCTTTGAAATATTAATTTTTTTTGTTTTTGATTTTTGTTGATTTTGATTCCAGTGGATTGCTGGTTCTGGTGTTTCAAACAAATTCAAAATTCTTGGCAGTGAGCAGTAATGCAAAGCTGCCAGCCTGGATACTGTTTCCTTTGTTGTGAAATCAATTTGGAGTAGTTCATGTACTTGTCACAGTAGAAGGACACTAGAAGGACACACAATGTACTTCACACCTATGTTACAGTCTGAAATCTGCATATATATGGTTAGACAGTTACGTTTGGTTGTTACCACTGCTGTAGATAATTCTGGTTGCAAGTTCTCTGCGTTTTGGTTTTCTGAGTTCTGGTACACTGTTTTGACTATTAAAAACTATTAAGTCCCTTTTAAGATAGAGTGACTTATATCAGTTTTTAATGGCTAGGTATGCTGTGTACATGTAGTATACTTGTTGGTTCAGTTTCTGCACACCTGGTGCCACCACTAAGCAGTGGTTGACCTGGTAAATTATTTATTTACCTTGAATGATACTGATTACTGGATCTATTTTGATGTCAATATATTGCACTTCTATTGTCACCTGTCACCAAAAAGTGTGGTGTTCAACCAAAATTATTAACAATCATATTGAAGGAAGTTTTGATGAGAAATTTTTAAAAATCTGATGAGGTTAAACAGACTTATGCTGACCACAGTATTTAATGAATTTTCAAAAGGCAATTCCAATTGCGGTACTATTTCCATAATCTGATCATGTTAGGAGTTGCACAGTTGAAATAAATCAATCCTGAATATCACATGTTGAATTCTATGTCTGTATCAAACAGAATTAATTTTGCTTGTCTGGTAGAAAGTAGGTCAGTGTGTAAATGAAGTGAAAGTTTTGAGAAAGAGAGGAATTCCGTGCCCATATTGTGTGGCATTGTCATGGTCTTTTTTAAGCTTTCAGGTAACTGCCATAAAAGCATTGCCATGGCAATCAAGCTATTTGTCCATTTGTATGGCATTTTTCGGCTAGTGACATTGTCCCAGTTCAAATAGAGATCAATGTCTTCAGTCTGAAGTGAATAAATTGCAAATACTTCATGTAAGAACCTGCAGATGGAAAATATTTCTAAGTGCTTAGAAAGCCTGGTGACATCACCATGACAACAAATGCAGATTCTTTACACCTAGGATCGCAGTATCAGTTTTCATGAACCACATATTTGTGCACTACCAGCAATGTTTATTTTGCCATCTGTATGAATTTAACTGATATGTTACGCTTATGTAAGCCAGTATGTAGCATTGATGTCAACAAACACATATATGTACAACACTGCAATGAAGAATATCCTGAGAGATTATAACTTCTGTTTTCCTGCCTTTGGACCCAGTCACATTCATTCCTACTGACTTTAATTTACACTGTAAAAGGATCTAAACACCAGCTGATTAAGAGAAACATACCACTTCAAAGAGCAAGTCCCTTCAAATGAGCTATTCAAACAGAAATCCATGCTTATCACCAAAGCCCCTGAGGTAAAGTCTTGAATTACCAGGCAAGTTCAGACCTGCTGTGTGTGTGTGTGCAGGCTGAATTCAAAGTTATACAGTAACACTATAGAGTGAGATCAAGTGTTTTCTGCAGGGGTTGGCTCCTCAGCCATTTGAAAGTTCATCAATGCTAGACTTTAAGATCAATTTTTACAGTCACTGTAGGATGTTAAGAGGAAACCGTATGGCAAAATGGCCAGAGAGTCAGTTAATTGCTAGCATTAGAAGCAGTTGGATAGATTATTGTAAAATAAATTGTAAATTGTTAAAAATCTTGACTTGGTTCTCCACCTGTATAGTGTAGCTTGCATATCACTTTAATCCTGTGCACAGTCAGTCACTCCAGGGTCAGGTATGGGACAGGAGCACCAGCAGTCACAAAATTACTGTCAGATGTCCATGGCTGCTGTATATTTTGTTTTGCTTTGTGTTTTAGTTTGCAGTGGTTGATTAATTGTTTGTTTACTCATTGTCAGTAAGACTTCAACAATTACCTAACATTGCTAATTACTAAGCAAGCTCCAAGGCTGTAATTGACAATGTCAGACTCTGTGAGTCGCTGGATTCCGTCGCTGATAAAACAAGGTGTTTGGATGCTTGTAGGTAAAGCTGTATATAGGCTGATATAGAACCTTGCACACCTTGTAGGTTCTTTGTTAAATCTCTGACGAAATAATAATACTTCAGTCAGAGAAAGCTAGCCTTGACTGCTGTTTGCATATATGGTCAGAAGTCTTGAGTAATCTGACTTGACAGGAATTGTCAACTTTTGGTAAAAACACTTTGGCATTAAGTGTTAGACTTAAGTTCCTCGGCTTCTTGAATGAAGTTACCATCCCGTTTACTGAAGTGGGTGTGGAGGACATAAAAGTGGAAAAATGTCAATGTTGTTTTGTGTATGAAACCTGCAACAACCTTGCAAAAATGAAAGAAATCACTTAACCATTTCTCTGCCAGACAGTATCACTTCCCCATCAGCCAACTCCGTGAAAAGCAGTATCGAGCCAAAACCGTACGTATTGCCACCAATTTGGCTTGGTCTATGCCAACAACTTTAATCTATAAAAAAATCATGTTTACAGTATTTGTGATTTCAGGTGCCTTCAAATGTTAAATTTTAGGTTAAAATGCACCAAATGGGACATATTGTGCTTCACTAGTTGTAATGTAAGGAACTTGACCTGATGGTGAAATATGAACTTGGCAGGAAAAGGGTAATAAATGTGATGCGGGCCGGGTACACAAGATGTGGTACTGTGCAATCGGTACTCACCCATTCAGAAACAATTTAGTTGATTTTGTCAATTCTCAAGTATGTTCTCACAATTCACATCTTGTGTAACAAGGCTTAGCAGATGCCTTGTGTATTGTTGGACATGTTGGTGCTGACAATCATTCTCTGAGATGTTCTCCTTCACTTTTTGATTAGTTTTCTCAAGATCTACGCAATGTTGAAATTTGACCATAGAAAGTCATGCAAGATTATTCATCAGATATAATTTAATTTATACAGTTTATGTATGTAGCACCAACATTGATGTGTTATTGGAAGGCAAAACACCCTCCTCTATGTACTATGTACATGTGTCAACATTGGAGACTACCAGGTACTCTTGTGGTTTATACCGTTCACATTTTTGGTCCTTTTTCCAAATTCAAGGGAAATTTTAGGCTGTTCTAAAAGAATTTGCATCTAGTCTGTTCAAGAAAGTGTTCAAAGTGAAGTTTTTGAAGTGAATATGAATTGATCATGTTTTGAGGATTTGAGAGAGGCTATTTTCAGTCGGTGCATGGATATCATGTGAGTACGGTTAGTGCAAGTGACTGTCAAAGCAGGAAGCTGAGAGGGCTGTTTGCTGCCATGCTGTTCATATGTAGTGTTGCCCCAGGACAATAGGATACATGTACATGCCTACACCACTTCCATGGAACTCACTAGACACACGATGCGAATCATACAGTCTGTAACCCACCTTTAGGCAACACTGGCACAGTTTCTGTTTTAATCCGGGTACTGATCAAGTATATCACACTGAGCCCTTCTTACCTTGAGACTGGGCAGAAAGGCTGGTACCGTGTATTGGTGATGCAGCACGATTCCCTATTGAATTCTGAGCAGGTGGTGCTCTGGGCCAGAATGCTGGTGTTACCAGGCACAGGATTGGTACAGAGTAGGTACTGTTATCAATACCGAGTGTTGCATATACAGAATTTAACACTTTTATTGCTGGTTTTGGTGAACCTGTTTACTTTCAAACAGTACACTTTGTTCTAATCAAAACTCAGAGAGTTACAGTCTCTTGGAAATTTTATGGTGCCAAATGATTTATACATTGTACCTTAGGTCAAATAAGGACTTGTATGATGTCAACTTAAATGATGGAGTTATATGATATATTAACTTGCATTGGTCTTGGAAATTTTAATGTCCATTTTTGGACTGAAGTTCCAACATCTATTACAAGAGTTTATAATGTGGTAGTGTTGTAAAGTTGTCCGGTCATCATACAATTATTCATTTGTGCGTGGCATAGCTTTTCCTGCCATCCACTCAGCCTTCAGACCAATATTCTACAACATTTTTAAGTTGGCCTGCAACTAAAAGAGCTGTGAGGATAGGGTAGGACCTTTGACTATGAGAGTTGTGTTCCACTAAGTAAGATATTCCCATGCATACTTGTAGTATAACCAAGAAGTGAAATTTTATGTGTGCAGAATTACCAAGTTGTATTGGCAGTCATTGACAGATGAGATGTAGGTCATTCTATCTTTGATCCATATCACCTTTTTTGCTGAAAGTAATACATGAACCCATGAGAATCAGGCCTGTGATGTTATTGCTTTCTGTTTGAAGTGTTATCCAGAAGTGGGCAAATCCTGTGAGTATACTGCGGTCTTTTGCATACTTCAAGGATACTCTGCCCCATCCCAAGTATGGCAGAAATCGATGCTTGTGTTAGGATCCCTTAAGCCGTAAATAAATCCAAAATTTGATATACCCCTTGAGATAATGTTTAATTTTACTATATATTGTAGCATGAATCTCATATTCTTATGCGCTGTACTTTGGTAGTCTGTCTTTCAAGTGGGAGGCACCACGGGGCAATGGTTAATGTACAGATCTCACTAGCACACTATCAGAGGATGGTGAGTTCAAGACCTGCTAAGTCCAGAGTAATGTACTCACTGTTGGAGAATGGTGAGTTCGAGACTAGACTCTAGCATGGTGTTGTGCCTTTGATCAAGGCACTTTACTCCTCATTGCTCCATTGTGCAGTGGGTAATGGGTACCTCATCCTGTAATTGGGCAATGCCTGTTGGATGATGGATTGAATAAAAATGTTTTTTTCATCATACCATGATTTGTTAAACATTCACTTGTCTGCTTTAGACAATGCTAAAGCACTTGTTTCCAGAGCTCAATAGGTTTCCTTGCACTGTATCCTTTTCTATTGAAGCTTACTCATATTTGACCAAAAATTGTATGATTGTTTTTGTTTACTTAACTCCAGTTAGGTCATATCCCGAGGCAATTCATGAAGAAGTGACCTTATTAAACTGTAATCTTTCTGTACCTACTTCATATCAAGCAGACAGTATGTTATTGTACTGTACACATTCATATATTCCTGTGGTCAACAAATTCTGGAACAGAAATATAACGTGAATTGGCTTTTTGTGTCCCATTGCTTTAAATATCTGGCTGTGACTGTCAGAATAAAGAAGTTCATCATTTACTGAGTCCATCATTTGTGAATTTGGCCAGTGCAAATTTTTAGAATTTTTTCATGCTGTGAATTATAATATGTGAACTTTTCAAATTATAAGTGAAAATGCTGCATATGGCAAACATGTAGGTCAGTGGTTTACCAGTGTGGTTGATAATTTCGGTGTTTTGCATACCCATTGTCATATATGAGATTGTCTGTTGATTTTGTAGAGATCAATATTAGTAAAATGTGAAGGGTTTTGACTTTGATAATTGCAGACACTCTGTGACCTCAATGACAACACATGAAACATTCTATTGTTTCCCACATTTCCACATGCTTGAGAAAAAGAGACCAATCACAACCAATGTTCCATTGGTTGTATGCATGAGAGCAGAGACCAATCACATCGAGTGTACCATGGGATTTGCACATGTGAACAGATTCAGTGTGCCATGGATATGTACGTGAGGGTCCCAACCAATGACAATAGGTTTTGTACAGTTGGTTCAAAGCTTCACCAATCACATCCTATGTTCTGTTGCTTGTGTGCTGTACATTACTGCCTGAATGCAAATCTTGAACCCAGTCCTTTTCTCACTGTGATGAGTTGGAATGGTTGGTAGTCTCTTTCAACCAGTCCCTATGAATCCTTGCATAAGGCACTCATGTTTTCATCGTAATGCCTCAAGATGTCAAAGTAGTCACATTATTAGTGAAAAAATACTCTCTCACTCCATGATATTGTCATTCTGATCAATATCAACAAGACATTGATGGAATCTGGAATAGCAAGATGCGTAGTAGCAAGTTCACGTCATTGCTGACAGATAAACACAACAAAGACCAACTGGCAAGTCAACAGATGTTCACTGCCAAGTCTGCTGAACAAGATGTCCAGTGATGCCTCCAATACAAGCAATATTTCAACAAAACACATTCCCTTTAGAAACCATTGTCATTACCAATATTGTCATGCTAGCAGGTTTAAGATGTGAATTATACAAGTTTGGCAACACTTAAGAAAATGAAAGACATTTACTGCTATCAATATGAGGACACACCCACTCTCGTAGGGACCGTCTCAGATTGTCGCATAAGTTCAAAAAGCGAAATTTGTTCGTCTACATGGGGAGGGGGGTTTGACCTCCATTCAATTAGTGAGCTTCACTTTTGCACTTTTATTTTGTGATCACAAGTTGTCTTTACATTGTGTGTAAAAGTACACAAAAACTGCACACTTGTACCAACAATTCTGCTGTAACTGTTTCCACCTCGTTTGTGTCATGATATGATTAGTACTTAAATTTGATCAAGTACTTAATGATGTAATGTGGTCAGGGGATACATATTCTGCAGAAGTTATATCAAAATGCTACATTGTACTCTCAGATGGACCTCAACATTTCACATTTTGAACTTTCATTGAGCGGGAAGGGGTTTTGATCTAAAGGAAGGAGTTTTGTTTATTGAACTTTTACAACAATCTAAGACGGTCTCTTACATTGATGGGCTTTATTTGCAACATCTCTGAAGACTGCAACATCTCTGAAGACTGCAGCTTATTGATTGGCCGAATATCATAGTCATTATTGAATAATTCCAAAACAGCCAATAAAAACGCCAGAGAGGTGACTTATTTACATAACAATTTGCAATTTCTTTTGTTTTGAAAATGTATTCTTTTTTTTTTACAGTTATTAACATATCAATATAGACTTCTCCACAGGCGGAGGGGTGGTCCACCCCTAAAATCCCCTTCTGGAGAACCATGAGCTACACAACAGCCTTAGACTCTAAACGTCTGTAGTTGATGTGATCAATTAAAATATCCAATCAGATAAAACTGTCCCAGCCGCTGCACATGAGCAGAAGTTGATTGCTGTTGGTGTGGGAAACTGAAATGAACATATCTATTCATTGTGCTGTAAACAGTACTTTATAAATTGTGGCAGCAGGGGGTCTACATGTACAAGCTTTTAAATGGTTGTGACAATCCTTGCCTTTTAACCCTTGTCATGCCAGGCATGTCACCTTTCCTTCAGGGCCCCATATTTGACAGTAAATGTCAGTATGTGTGACTTTAATGCAATGCAATAGTTGTAAATCTTGCTACCTTTGTTCATGTAGCTGTGAAAGTGAAAGTTCATGACATTTTCTCAAACAACCTGCTCACCGTAATCTTACAGTATTCAATAAAGATGTTCTCCAAATGACCATTGCATTCTTTTTATCCACCAGTGCATACAGTGTAATGCTTGTACACATAAGACACATACCATTCCCTGTATTATTTCACCTGAATAATCGGCATGTTTTTGTCACCTTTTGGTTACTTTTTGCAGATTCTCCTGACCTTGGTCATGTGATCTCTTTTCAGTGTGACCTCTTGGTATTTTTCTCACCCTTTCCCAAAGTGGGGATTTTGAGGGTTTGACCACCCCTCTGCTTTTTAGGAACAACATATTCATTAATAACCATACAAAAGAATGAGTTTTCACTACATAAGAATATGCAAATTATGCATTGTCATGCAAATTTGTGGCCCTCTGTAGAAGCTTTCGAGAACACTGCCTTTTCCCACTCACATTTGCCACAGGATGGTTGATTGCTAAATGCATACCATTTCTTTTTCAGTGAGTATGTAACTTGCCATGATCATTTACATATTCATGATGTATTTGCATAATAATTATATCCTTTCAACCTTTGACCGCTTTTTCTTACCACTTTGACCCTGCAGGACAAGGTAGCCCTATGAAGAGCAATCCAGGTACTCCGTCCAAATCAAGTACAAACGGCAAAGACTTGCAGGAAGATTTCATCAAATATTACAAAGACAATGGTTTAGAAAGTATTGCAAAAGAAGTAAGTAATCAATCAGGAAACACATCAGCTCATTTGAGTCTGTCTTTCAAAACAATACCAGAGATGGTGATGTGAAATGTTTCCATGGAAATATCATTACTGATGTATCCAGTTGTATGAACTATTTTCCAATGATTACTGGAAGGGGGATCCTTGAAAAGGATGTTTTAATGGTAAGGTAATGTTGATGGAAAATGTCTTGCATAAAGTGGGCAAAGTAAGTGATTGTGGTGTGTGAAGACGGTTTGATAAAACCAACAATCACTTCCAAATTGTCTATGAATGGGAGGTGGATGTCAACTACAGCCTTGCCGAACTATTGTCAAGGTTTTCAATGGCATGATTTCTGATAGAAATCAAAAATTATGTCATAATTTCCTTTTTGTAGTCTCCCTTCAGATGAGTCAAAAAGATATATCATGTACTTTACTGCTCTACCACGATCCAAGGTTGGCAACAATAACTGACTAAGTCAAAAATATAACAAAATTGACAAAGATAGTGCCATAAGTCAGATACTGTATTTCTGTCACAAAGAAGTCCTCATCCAGATATATTAGGGCATTGTCTTTGTGTAAGGATATAGACAAGTATAGTGAGAGAGTGACCTGCAAGAGGTGCAGTGTTGGATTTGGAAATCACGAAAGTCTTGTCACCTCGGACCAACTATAATGTGATTCCAAGGAGTGTTGTCATTCTGTCATTAGTTTGCAGAACAAAATAGTGAACCCAAACATTTTACAAGTCTTTTGAAGTAATGTGTTGGAGGATAAGAAAAATGAAACTTTTGATAATACCAATATCGTCATAGAAACTATACAAATCACTTTTCAAGAGTGCTGACCACAGTCTGTAGTAGTCTTTCAAATCAATACCGGAGATACTGAT
The DNA here is from genome assembly GCF_041260155.1 of Ptychodera flava. Lineage (NCBI taxonomy): Eukaryota > Metazoa > Hemichordata > Enteropneusta > Ptychoderidae > Ptychodera > Ptychodera flava. The sequence continues at coordinate 38,007,555 of NC_091946.1, read as the reverse complement.
AGTAGTCTGCTGCGCTGGTGCATAACAGACAGAATCTGTCAGAATTTTGGTCAGCTGTGGCCGATGTCGTTCACACTCTGCTGTATTTAGTATAAACTGACTATCATGGGGATTTCAACTTGAACTGTCAGAGCAGTTATGGCAGGATATGCAAGTACTTTCCACAAAGCATTTCTGAGTAAAAATTGTTTATTAGCAATCTTGCAGGTAAGGTTAGAAGGAAGAAAATAATAGTTGACTCTACAGCATGGTGCTCCAAAAAACTGCGTTATAACATCATTAACCATGAAGCTGACTCTTATAATATAGAATTCAAGAAACGATTAACCTTTCACCATAACTAAAACAAATACTATTGTAAATTACTGAACCAAAAAAATGAAATGGGCTGACTGGCTAACTGTTTGTATTGTGTGTCCATTGAGTTAAAAGTGTCTCTGAACACAGCTCCATTCAGATGTCTGTATTCAGAGATAGTTTACAATACAGCATTTACTTTAACTTCAGCAGTTTTTCAATTTTCGTTATCTGTTGTTGTGATAATATATTAGTTTATTCACCACTTAGATTTGTTTGTATCTCAGAGTAACTACAGAAGGATGGCCTAGTACCAATACAGTGTATCTATTTTCTTTCATTTTTTGCACCTCTACTGCTGCCCATGTCGCCCAGACAAACCAACATTATAAAAACCACCATTTCTATACCATAGCATTATAGATGTTGGTGTCAAGCATTTCACATTGCACAGTGATAGGGTCACTGCAGGCATTGCCAGACGCTTTCAAGTTGTGGGGTCAAAGGTCATAATGCAACATACAGCACTGCAATACTCAATAGGGTTTTCTTATCAGGAAAATAGGCAATACATAATGGTTGGATAAAATACAGATTGAAAAAGTTGTTTATCCTTGATAAACAGTATTATTTAAAAAGATTACAGTGCCAAAGCCTTTCATCGACATTGGAACAGTGTAAATTGTCTCCATGAAGGTGGCCAGCCGTCCCACAATGCCTCAATCTTTGCTGTATTAATATATTGGCAATGTGCAAATGAACAGCTAATGCGGAAATCGAAAATTAAAATGTAAAACAAACAAATCATGAACTGTGCATGACAGATGAGCTCTGCAAAGTGGCGTCATACAAGGCACGTATGTTTTCCAAGTAGGGATAATAAGAAGGTCATATGCAATAATAGAGGTGACATTTTACGTCATAATTCATTGATTTGTGAAAGAAATATGGCAGCATTAGGGGACTGGTACTACTAGAACTAACTAAAAAGTAACAGATTTTGCCATGATGGCGTTTAAATGCTAGCATTGAAAGAGTGAGTGTTGATTGCCCTATGTTGACACATGTGTTAATTTTGCAGCTCAAAGTATTCACACTCACCAGTAGACTTGGTTCAAGTCGGTGAATTTAAAAAAAAAATAAAATCATTTATAATAGTTTTCTCTCGTGTCTCTCCTATTTCATACAAACCTATCCGGAATTTGGCAGCTCACGCCAGGTTTTCCAGCAATTGAATGCGTTACGTTTGAGTCTGCGCAGTAGTGAGTTAGTTTCTGCCGGATTCACCGACTTGGACTTCTTGCAAAGTACAGGCGGTGAGACGGACTGTGTACACAGTGACGTAAGCAAATACAAAATGATTGACAGCCCCCGCCGTTATTCTGGCCAATAAGAAGAACGCATGCTAATAAACCTCTGCATGCATTAAAAAGTCTGTTGTCATCTCCGTGCAAAGCTAGTATCGAGTACGTTTTATATATGGGCGAATAATGGCATCAAGTTCGTACATCAACCGCGTTTTACAACTGATCGGTCGACCATCGCTAATCATGCGAGATTACCAAAGAAAGCTTGTTGAGAGTTACTTGAGGGAAAAGATGTGTTTGTCTGCGCACCAACCGGCAGCGGAAAATCACTGACATACGAAGTCCCCCACATTGTTTTGATTTCCATCGCTTGGGCACGTAAGAGAACAGGCTACAACTGTAGGGACGGTGTCTTTTTCCATCCTTCAATAACCGGCGACGATTTTCGCATTTTGCGACATGGACCCAACAAACAATACAGATATTTTCACGCGTTTTCGGTGATACAACAGAGGTCGTGCTGACTTTTGTGGGAGTGATCGCACTCGACATTTTGTCAACAACGCCATGTGAGTTTTATGCACGTCTCGTTTGGGTCAATTGGTAACTCCTCCCAATGTGTAAAATTTAGTGATGTCATCTTATGAATAATATATGAGTAAAGAAAACGTCATCTCATGAATAATTTATAGCAACGCAGATAGTGCAAGAAAGCCAAGTCTGTGATTCCGGGTGAAACTCCGCTGTATAGCGTTCACTCCACTCATCGCGTTCACCCTACTCATTGCGTTCACCCTACTCATCGCGTCCACTCACGCGCGCGTTTCACATGAAAGCAGAATACAAATCATTGCGTTCACTCCACTCAAACATTCACAAATCACAGACTTGAACCAAGTCTAACTCACCAGTAAATAGGTCTTGAATCACTATTGAAGTTTGCAGAAGAAAGACACCAATTCATTCTGGAAAGTGGAATTCAGAAACACTCTTCAAAAAAAATACCAGATGCAGGTTTTCTACAAGTTTATTTAGGGACATCATTAAATTTGAAAACTTGTTGGTGTGCGACATGCCCACACAGATTCCATAGAAGTCATGTGACATCTACATGTAGGTGAGATGATATGATGTGTGACGTAGGTAACTCTGTGCAACAAATTCTTTCATTAACACTTTGAGCACGAAAGTCAGTTTTGTCACCTGTATAAATATACCCCAGGCAAATTTTATGTAATTTTCGCTAGAATTTTTATAAAAATGAATTGTGATGTCCATTTGGTCCAAAGTTATGAAAAAAAAAATTGTAGAAAAATTCGTGAAATTGGTAAAATGTTGCACTAAAATTTTGGCAGGAAAAATTACAGCGCTCACAGGGTTAATAATGCACTCTAATTTGTCCTACAGTTTTATAAGGTTTTTATGTGCCTCATGTATACAATAAAAAGTCCTATCATCCTGTCACTTTTTGTTTATATGGTACATCGTCAGTCAACGTTTACCAGTTGTGAACCACTTTGCATTTATCTCTTACCTGTCATTTGACATTTTAAATATTTGCAAGTTCAGAGTGGTTATTACAGCCACATACTATTAGACAGTTGGTCTAATCCAGTGGTTTAGTTAGTTGGTTTGTCTTGTGGTCGGATGTTTGCCAGAAATCCCTAACAAGTGAAAAAAAAATGTAAACATACGAAAACGGAACAGACTCCATTGGAATATAAGTATTCTTCAGTGTTATTCAGAGTGCTATGTAGATTATTTGTTCACTGTTAGCTTTTCAAGTGTTCAGCTCTGCATGGAACATGAACACACAAATCTGAGAATACAGATATTTTGTATGGCGTAGTTCTGCATGTATGTTTATGACTTTGTGCAGAGAATTCCAATCAACCGTGAAAATACTGGACCCCTGTAATTGTACCCTTCAGCACTACAATATCTTGCAGCAAATGGACTCAAATGTCTATGTACTGTGTTTATTGCAAAGTATGTAGGTTGGCACCTGTCTGTTGAATGTCGGCAGCTCAGACAGGGCTGTTTACTGTTTCAGCAATAAAGTTTGCATCCTGATATCAACAAATAATTCATCTTGAAACTGCAGGAACAGGACTGTTCTAGAGTTTCCTTGCCACAAAATTCTTAGATTCCTCCTCCGTCATCAACTTCCAATATAGAACAGGCAAATAAGGTAATGAATTGTTATAATATGCATGTATGAGAAAACTGAAGGATACCAATTTCCACCAATGGAAAATGTTTGAGGACATTGGCATGAAATATCAAACTTTTATTTGACATGCTGGTTCATAGATATCACCCATATGTATTGTATGATACATGTTTTGTTTCCCAACGTATAAAAGTTGCTCCAAATATTGCCTCTTAGTGGTAAAGTTACAAAGATAAGGATAACCATAGACCTTCTTTTCTTGGGTCTATGGGATAAAAAGTACTGGTATAACATCATGTTTACAAATTATTAAATTAAGCTCTGCTTTTACAAATGCCTTACAGTTACAGTATAATATGTCTTTGCAGTACCAATTACTGAAACCTCCATTTCAAGGTTGTATGCACCTCGAAAGTGAAAGACGTAGACTTTTGCTCAAACTTTCCTTGAGGAATCTTTCAACCATTCACTTTCAAAATCAAGAATAAAAATTGGCGGTCACCGTGCAAATTTTGGAACTAGAGAAACAAATTACACAAGATTTACTGATATTTGAAATTCAAAATGGCCGCCATCCCTGTGTTTAACTCTATGAAGAAAAGTAAAATTTTCTAAGCTTGTGAAAAGTTTTCTTATACCAAGAGCTTTAAAATGAACCCCCACAAGTGGTATGTCAGAAAAGAATTGTAAAATTTTGAGAGTCTGAATATCTGTCCCCGCGGACAGACTGATTCTAAGTTGGTACCATATACAGTGTAGGGATTGCATTTATTAATAACACTGTGAACTACAAAGTAGTGTCAGGTGCTTTTTAGTAAATTTGAGTATTATCATTGTAATAGAACTTGCTTAACTCTGTGAGTTTCCTAGCATTGTTTTTGTGAAAATCAAAGATTTATTATTTTTCTCCTCAGAGTTCACATGGGGATAAAGGCCCTATTGAATACGAAGTACTGATAAACTTTAGGTAATTTGTTTTTATGATATCAAACTGCATGGCGACCCCTGACTTTAGTCTAGATTACAAAAGAGGATGGTTAATATTTTTTCTGGGAAATGTTAAGGTGTGAAAAACTGAATATTTTCTTCTTGTTTTTCTTCACCTTTAGTATTTTGTGAACTTTATATTTGTAGGTCAGCATTGTTGTGGTCAAACCTTGTAGCATCACTGTAAATGTTTATTTATGTCCCCATTCGACTAGGTCAACTTAGCGTGAGGAATGTGTGTGGGTGTTGAGTCAGGTTCCTGATACTGGGATTTTTCAGGTGCCCATTGTGTCAAAGTGAAAGCATTTCTACCTCTGACGTTACTAGTGTTATTAAAGTTCCAGACATCGTCAGCAGAGACCTGTAAATCACACAAAGCACCGTGGTCTGAGAAATTTAGATTGTGTAGGAGTAGATAGCACCATTGTACATTGTCATGATTGAAATTCCCAACCAAGTTGACCATAGGAAAGCTCTTTAAAAGCTATACACTCAGTGTGACAGTTTTCGGACGACCTCAGTTTTCGGACATTTAGTGACATGCTGTTAGTTACACTCACTTCGCTCCGTATCGATAGCGTTTTACAGGTCATGTGACCTCATATTAAGTCAGGTGACACTGTTGTCCCGTTTTCGATAGTTTTTTTGGTAGAAGCTATTGAGTTCGCTACGAGCGGCGGTCACAAATTGTCGTCTGATACCGCGTCAGTGATACTGTCAACATACTGCCGTCAGGTCAAAGTAACTGAAATTTTGACTAAAGTCCTTATTTAGCATTGAATTTTGAATGTGGGGGAGAATAATGATTTTGAAAATATTCTTTCCATTGTTCGCTACGATTGCATGTTGTTTTAACGAAAACTGCGCAGTTGTTTCGAGAAAAAAGTACATTTAATGAACGTAAGAAGTGTACAAGTTTTCGGACAGACAATATTTAGCATGTGTAAACGTAGTAAGTGACTTATCGCGTAAAAACTTGACAGGTAAATAATTCCATACGATGAAATATACTCACTATTTTTATTAAATAATGCCTGTGTGATTCTAATACAAACAAAATATGCAATGGAAACAATTATAAGTAATACTCACTGAACAAACTTAGCGAAGGTAGCCACACCGTACGATACAAGGTGCCGAAAGCAACACACACAGAGACAGCCCGTGTCCGATATCTAAGCGCTATACACGTCGAAATATAGTCAGTAAAGTTGAGTCGTCCATGGATTAAACATAACTAATTATCATGACATATTCTTATATACAGTTTTCTAAACACATCGAAATTAAAAATCGGTGGTTTGAAGTTTCAAATTATCAATACTTAGCTCCTAATCACATTCCGAACACGACGTCCGATTTCTGGGATTGCAGTCCGATTACTACGCCATCGACATGGGGTCAAAACTTTGGCAAATTTGACCCCGATATACCACTCCCGTCGTGTCAACTGAGTTTGAGGATAACCACAATAAAGTTTTGAAAGGTATGGTAATAAGATTTCGTATTGCTGGTCATTTACGAAACGACTTTGGGCGAAATTCACCACCCTGTCCGGAAACTGTCACACTGAGCTATATTAGATTTTGGCTTAAATAAATATAGGAAATTGTTTTAAAATACAAAATGTAACTTTGATGTTTCACTCGCAAAACTGTGTCCTCTGTGAAGACGAATGTAGTTCAAATGATATTTTGAGTCAGACTATAGGTAATTGAAGGAAATTTTGTGCAAGACACAAAAAAAGTTGTTTAATTTTGTGTTCAGCCTGAAAAATGTGGTCAATTTGTGCCTCCTGCCTTCTAATGCTCTCTTTCAAATTTTTGAGAGTAACAGAAAATTTGACATATTCATCACAAGCATTTTGGCGGGAAAACTAGGGGTGAAAAGTTAAATGGGTCGAAGTTTACTACAAGATGTTGCCCGGCATAACTCGGTTTATGAAAGGGCATTTCACCGTCTGTTTTATGAAAAATGAGATCTGGCAAGCTAATTGGAAATTGTAAATATTGAAGCATATGTCTTGGTAGTGTGTGGCACTATAACTGTAGAGGTTTTGCTTAGCTGAACAGTATGTAGGTATACATGTAGGTTAGTGAGTTCAAATAAAGGTTTCTGTGACAACATTTTTCAAGCGTACCTTCCGTGTGATCTTTGGCATATAAAGGATCAAAGCAAGGTTGCCGCGTAACGCATTTCAAATAAGTTATCAGATGTTTTGCTTGTCCGATATAAGTTTTTGAAAACAAAAAAGTCAGGTGGAGAAGGGAAATGAAATGCTATGAAATGTTATATGTGGTTGTTGTCCAGAACGATGTGAAGTGTAGCGGTCAAAAACAATTTCTGACTCGCCGGATGAAAAGAATAAATGAAGCATACTGGTTTATCTATCTTGTTGGTAATATTGCAAAGGTCTCATGTAATCATAACATGTGGGATGAACAGATGATTCTTGGTTTTGAGGTCTTTGTCCAAAATCTCTCCCGTATCCATGATGGTGAAAGAGAATTACCATATTTTGTTCCTCTTTCAATTTTAATCTCGCAAATCATGAGATCATTTTGTGGAGTTTTATTTGTCAGTCTGACTTGGTAATTGACATCCAAGGCCTTTTGTTATATGCATAAATTACATAAAGGGAGCACTGATTACAATTTTGCGACATTATCAGGGTATATTTGACTGCCTACGTTATCAGGGTATGCTGTCATTTTGGAACAGACTAATTATCCAGCAATATCACATGACAGCTGGACAAACAGTAACGTCAGTCAAACTGGATGTCCATTGGTATAGTTTGAACCTGCATAGATCTCTGTATGTTACTCCAGTATTTGTAATACCTACATGAATTATGATCTTTTTCTGCTGAAAGACAGCAACCTCAGCAGTCTAGACTACCAAACGGTCAGCATGTATGGCTTGACAGCAAATTGTGACAATGTACTGCCATATGGTCACTGTTAACCCAATGAGTTGGTAATCTGATGGAAAAATGTCATTCACCAAGTCAAAAAGATCGGCTGCTGAAAGTCAGCCCGTTTGAGTATGTTTGTTTGTGTTTGTATACTCACATAATTCATCACATATTGCTTTCAGTGTGTCAGTGATGCATGCTGAAAAATGCTGTCCCTGTTAGATGTATGTGTCCTCATCTGTAAGGGTGTCGACACCACGATAACAGGTTTCAGCATTACAGTTGGAACAGGGTGAACAACCCCTGAACAACAGAAGAGTTATGTGCAAAAGTTCTCACAAATTATAAAAGGAATGTAATACACTAAACCTGTTTGATCCAATGGCTGAATAGCGATATTGGGAACATGACACACACAGTAGAAGAAAAAGTTCGCTGTGTCAGTATCATCTACCAATTAGAACAGTGATTTATGGCAGCAGATGCCTGATTACAAAGTAATCAACTATTTGTATCAAATTTTTGAAAAAATTATGGTCATGTTACCATTCCCGATCCTTCAGTGATGGCCGTAATTATTGCTTCTTGCCAAACAGAAAACGCTGATGTCACTCTGACGTCATTGCCTGATTACTTTACCAACTATAGGAGCAAAAAACTCTTCCTCCGGCAAACATCAAATTTTTTGCAGAGAATCATCTTTTCTTGATGGAATAATGCTGGAAAAAAGGGGAAAAGGATTTTGTTACAAGTAATCTTTGATGTTCCTACAGGCACATCAGCTCCCAAACTAGCTTTCATACAGTGTAGCTTCATCCACACCCTGTCGATACCAATTATCCCATAGAGTGGAACCATAATGATGTTTGTGTGTGCAGTTAAGGGCTGATATGCACATACATGTAATACAGCTACTTAGTTTTAAGCTTTTGGCGTTTGACTCTCTGAGATGGCCAGTTTCCAACAATATTAGTCCATTCAGTCTGTCCGTACAACAACCACTCTTCAACCTTCTAGTAGTCAGCATTTCTGCTGATCTCTCCCTCTGGACCCTGAGAATGGAAAATAAATCAATATCATAGCCACTACAGTGTTTGAATAGCTTATCAAAATATCTTTTTGATATCACTACCAGTGAAAGAATTGCATATAGCATGTATTGAAAGTTGAAATATGTATTCAGCGTCTGTAAATACCCAGAAGTGGCCTTTTGTATTGTAGAAGATATAGTGTCGCAACATTTGGACAGTATAGCCAGAGTCAACAAAACTTTATTAACGTCGGTGACTAGTGTAGTGTATGTTCCTTTCTCAAATTTGACTCCTGGATATGGTTTTGGACACCCATTTTTTTTCTCATGACAATGCAGAATGTTAGGCTTTTGCTGCTAAATACTGCAGTTGTATGTTAGCATGTTGGTCATTTACTCTTTCCATGTACATAATGCTTAAAAGAAAAGTCATGAATCAGGAAGGTTGACATTTATGAGAAAGATGGGTGGCCTTTTTAATTGATGGTAACTTGAGCAGTCAGAGATATTGGAAAATAAACCAGTACACATTGACCCACTTCTCCAGGTCAGTGAGATCAGCCTTTGTCAATCAAGCTGGTCAGAAAGAAAAAGCTATTCTGAGAATGAAGTCAATCAAAATATGACATCTCTGACCCCCAGGTGTTGATGACTGTGTTATTTGCATAAATTTGCATAGAATGCATGAATTTTCCTGTAATTATTATTGTTCTTTGTAATCGCTGGGATGTTTGGCATTGTTTCCAAATTTTGGTCAAACCATAGATTTACCCATTTCCCAGACTTGCCGAAACTCTGACTGCACATTTCCCAACTGTAGCTATATATCATTTTATATTAGGAATTATGTTTTAAAAATAAGCATTTACAAGTACGGTATGTGATATCTGTACAAAAACTGTGATGACTAGGCATGTTTCAGTCAGTTGACCTGAAGAAATGACTGGTATTTACGAATAAAAGGGTTAGTGCATGTGTACAAATAGCTGGCAAAATCTCCGCAGTACAAATGGAGGATGGCAGATAAAATTTGTATATAAATACTGAAGAGAACTTTAATGGTTTCCCACATGCTTTTCTACCATCAGTGGTTTAAGGGGCGTGGCACTTGGAACAGACTGGGGCCATCAGGCATGGGATAAAATATAATGTTGTAACTTTGCTTACCCATGTTACCACAGAGTATTGGTGTTCATGGCAAATTTGAAAACACGACATGCGAGTTCTGGTTGTTCGTTTTATGTCAGACACTTGCCAAATTGATCTGCTATTCACAACTTTCAACCGACTATTTTACAGCAAACCTTTGGAAACATTTTCTTGCTAGCGAATATCTATGAATTACTCTTATCGCTTAGCTACCTGTCAACCACAGTCTGTTGTCTATTCAAAAAGGTTTCGAACAGCCCCGACATAAAAAAATCACATTTTTCCTTCTTAACCTGGTCAAAAAATAGACTTGCAATAAGGCAATGCTTAGCTGTTATACTGGCATACAAATCATGAATGCAAATTTAAAATTAACTCAAGATTTCACTCTGCTATTAGTCTCCACAAGGCCAACATCATCCTATAAAAAAAACCCAAATGGCAGAGGTGACACTCTAAAGCAAACATGGTGACTTTTATAACATCACGATATTACCATTTATCCAAAGTTCTCAAATTCCAAAGAAATAGGGAATAGAGCATCCACATTGGAATGTAAGTGTTTGATACAAAACTGTTCTTAAGAAAGAGCCCGCATGTCATCCGTTCAACAGAAGGAAATTGCAAAATAAACACTTCACCAGAGGCCACATGTTCGAACACAAGGCTCCGGAAGACAAAGTTCAAAGTTCAAACCACAAAGGTCACAAGGTCAAACAACAATTCAAAAGACATGCAGTAGAATAAAGGATAGCATGTGTACAAGCAGCTGTACATATGAATATTGGGCCAAAATTACTCCAGTTATTTGTCAACTAAACTTGAAAATGCCATTTTGATTGACTAAGGTGAAAAATAGGGCTGTGTTTTAAGTGACTGTTAATATACTTGCAGACAGCTGAACTGTCAAGCAATAGTAATTTTCATTGTTCAAAGCAAAGTTAACATTGCATTCAGCTAAATTTCAAGGTTCAATTAGAGTGACAGTCAACCGTGTATAGGCTACCTTCTCTTCAGGAAATATGCAAATTTTGGTTTCTACTTCTTCATAAAGGCAAATAACAGACGTAGACAATGTTTCACTATTACTGCTCAATGGAAAGTGCACACTCTTTAAGTGTTGGGGGGAATGTCAAAAATTGATGATTTTTAGGAATCCATACTTTAAATGAAAATAATGTATGGTTTTCAAGGTAAAGATGCAGTGAGAAAGTGTCTTAGTATGGAGGTGTCCTTAATAGACAGGTGACATTCTATTCAAAATGGTCTGTGAACTGTGCACAAATTATGAAAGTTAGTGAAAGCCTTTTGACCTTATTGCTCATGTTCAATAATCTATTAAGGAGGAATGATTCAAGTGCATCTAAACAGGGATGTAAGGGGTTGAAATTGGAAGTGGAGAAATCTCTCGGTGTGAACCCTTTGTCTGGTCATGTTGATACAGCATGAACACTCCATGTTGTGGTCAGGCCTAGAAAATGAAAAGGTCAGAGGTCAACAGCTCCCTTGTGGTTGTTGGTAATTTGCTCTTCAGAGGATGTGGTGACCTCAGCTGCCTCTTTGCTATTCCTGATGAGGTACATAAAATGGAGTTCATAGCAATCGGTTGGGCCTCTTTGTTGCCATATCCAAACTATTTAATACTCTGCATTGTAAATTTTGTGTGATCTGAATATGTAACAAAACACAGCCGAATACAATTTACACTTTCCATGTAAAGGGCACACATCATAAATTTAATTGTATTCTATTTCTCACATTTTTGACATCATTTGTTCCTGAGATCAGGACAGGATTTTACAGCCACCTGAAAACACTCTATAAAGAATGATTGGGTGACTACTGCTTGAGATATTTGTATTCAATCAATTTTGCTAATTTTCAAAGTAAAGAAAAGGAATCTAAGGAAATTACAATTAGTGTCTACCAATAATTACAAATGAAAGCTGTCTGATTGGCTGGTTCCTCACTTCCCCATCACCACAAAGAAATTAGATCAACTTTTTCATGTGTAAAATTGAAAAGATGATAAAGCAAAAAGATTGATATCTGTCTTTATGTTCATTAACTCTACAGTCTGACTCATTTTTAGCTGGTCATTGGAAACACAATTTAAGAAGGTGAACCATTCAAAAATGTGTTAATTATGCAAGCTTCTGTCCTCCAATGTTGAAAATACAGTGACATATGAACTGGGCAGGATCGACGTAAATTTGTCAGCTGTAATGGGAGGGAGAAAGGGGATTGTAGCGGTAAAATTGAAAAATCAATTTTGCCGTCAAATGTTCAGGATGACCCTGTTTTATGGGATATCTTTGTATTCATCATATTATTTATTTTCATCATGTACATACAATTCCTTTCAGTAAGTTACTCAGGCAAATGAAGCAATGTCAAGATCAGTGTGAAGTGATGGCCCCTCAAGGTCTAGAACCCTGCTGGCAGTCTCCTAGGAACAGCCATCCCTAACTCCTTTCTTATTGTGATTTGACCGTAGTATTTTTCAGTGGGGTAGCTGAACCTTTGAATTGAACCATTGATGAAAGAGTGTTAGTTGTTAACAGCAAGCAGCCTGTAATTTGAGTTTAAGTGACCAGAAAAGAGAAATGAAGCAGTTTACAGGTGTAATAAAATGGTCTCCTATGGATACTGTTGGTGCTGGCAGACAAAATTGGTTAGGACGTGATTTTATCAGATTGTGACTTTCATTGTTGTTCAACGCTGAATTTTCCTGCTGCTGTGCAAACACAAAGACTGGCATTGATGGAAACCATGATAAAAAAACAAGACGAGATCAAAGTTCCTGATAATATTTTAATCTAGGCTGCTTTTGGATTTTAAATTGACATATCTTACTGTAACAACCAGGACCAATGTTCCTTGACTGGATGAAAATGGCAGAAATTCTGTGATGTCCTGTCATCAGTTCCATGTGTGTTGTATTAGCTTCAAAATTTGATTTTTCCATAATTTTTGTCTTAAATATCAACCACAGTTTCTTGTTAAACTTGCCAGAGCTTGTTGGAATACCAACTATTGAGCTTGTCAACACAGCATCTATACAAGTATATATGCACCATTATTGTGTACAACTCATCCGGACCATAATTCACTTGTCAACAATAACAATGCAGTCTTTGCATGTACAGGCTGAGTTGACAAGCTACATGCTAGATATCTCAAAAAATCATCAAATGTTACAACTACTGGCCCTGTAGCTCCTGGATAGTCTTTTGTGAAGCTGTATAACAACGTATTCAGTTCAAAGGTGAATGGAGATTTCATCATCAGATGGCCGACAAATTGCAGTCTTCTTTTAAGTTCAGTCTACTTATTGTTTGCTTGCAGCATTGGTGTACTTCATATTGGTACATTGTATTTTTCAAACATTTCCATTTTTAAGTCCATTTTGTAAGTGTCATTTGTCGTGTGTTTGACCAGTTATGCTTCTGTCTAGTTGCATTTGATGTCAAGGTGTGTTGTTACAGCGGCTAGTGCCCTTACATGTAAAAGTAGTCTACTGAAATTTGAAGCATGTTGCTGTAATGATCACACAAGTTAAGCAAGCTGTAAAGTATGATTGTTTGGAAGTGGTATACCAGTTGGTATTATATGAGCATAATTTTAGATGAGTTTGGCTGTAGCCAGTGAGAAAAACTGCCTTTCACCAGATTGTAGGTAGGTAACAGAAATAAATGCAGTTTTGTTTCATCAGTTTATTTGCTCACGGTGTGAACACGTGAGCATATGTCGCAGCGATGTCTGTCTGTCTGTCTGTCTGTCTGTCTGTCTGTCTGTCTGTCTGTCTGTCTGTCTGTTGGTCCATTTTCTCAAAACGGCTGAACGTATTTCAGTCAAATTTGGTAGACATCTTCAGAATTCAAATGGCTAGAACTGAAAAGGTTTTGGTGGGCGTGGCTTGGATATTAATGAAGTTATGAAAGTTTTAATTTTTCTGTTACGCCGCGTATGACAAGTGAAAACAATCGACTGTTTGAGGGCGCTGTGAAATGTGCTTGTCCAGGTTGGCTACAGCTGGATAGCACTGGTTTCAACCACGGTCCCTCCGTGTTTCAACCTCGTATTGAACATTAAAATATGATATTTTATTACTCATTCAACTCACTATTCAAGATAAAATATCGTTTAGCAAATTAGCTTTATCCTTGGTAATTGATTGTTTCCCTCGCTGCTCGATCGCCAGAAATGAGTACATACGTTCTTAGCCCTGCGTACGATGCTGTGTGTTCCGCTACAGCTAATAGCCCCGCTCACCACAGCCCTGCAAAGACCCGTACGTAGAGTTGGTGACTTCAAATCCATTTTTTGACTTGACGTAAAAAGCCAAATTACTGCCGAAATTCAGCGTTCTTGGGCCCAAGTCGTATCCCTGCCTACCTCAGCTACTCGATCGCTTCCAAAAATGCCAGTCTTTTATTCTTTTTTCGTAAATAACCGTCGATGTCGGCAACTCTCTCGCTAGCCCTGCGTACGTACGCAGTGTACGCTGTGCATTCCCTGTGTGCGTTCCTAACACACAGCGTACACTGCGTACGTACGCAGGGCTAGCGAGAGAGTTGCCGACATCGACGGTTATTTACGAAAAAAGAATAAAAGACTGGCATTTTGGAAGCGATCGAGTAGCTGAGGTAGGCAGGGATACGACTTGGGCCCAAGAACGCTGAATTTCGGCAGTAATTTGGCTTTTTACGTCAAGTCAAAAATGGATTTGAAGTCACCAATTCTACGTACGGGTCTTTGCAGGGCTGTGGTGAGCGGGGCTATTAGCTGCAGCGGAACACACAGCATCGTACGCAGGGCTAATACGTTCTCTACCTAGCCTCATGGCATGGAAGTGCTGATGAATAATAACTTTGGGTCAAAGGTATTGAAGTGTCCAATCAGGTTCGTGCACAGAGTCCAAGGCCATGACCTACTTCATGTACTTCTGCACTGTTTTGATTTTGCTTCGCCAAGAAACGTATTCGTCATTGTCCATAGAAGTATGTTTGCTCTCCTTTGAGGTTGTTTGTGAAACAAATTCCGGGATAGGCCTTGGAATGCATACGATCGGCATCGCGGCAGTGCATGTAGCTAGCCCTACGAGTATGGCGAGAGTGTCCGGCTTTGGCTACGCCGCCTCCCACCTCCGGTAGGCGGCGTAGCCCCCGGCGTAGCCAAAGCCGGACACTGTCGCCATACTCGTAGGGCTATGCATGTAGCGTACCATGCTTGTGTAACTGCCGAGCTCAACGTGCATTCACGGTTGATACTCGTGTACAATCATGATGTGTTCAATTCTGATGAAGATTCATAAGTCTTACTTTTGCAGTCTTTTTTCCGTACGATAATCCCGACAATACGTGTTACTGTTAGACGAGGTGGCCATTTTATGATAAGTTTCAATACTGCACAGCTACATAGCGTCACTATCGTGTGATCGAGGTACAGCGTTGTTGAACGGGATACAGAAACTCTGCAGAGGGAGAAACGATCGTTGACATGAACAGTCAATGTACTTCAGCACGTAGTCCGCAGATAGCGGATCGAGAAAATAAACGTGTCCCAGTAAATAACGGAATATTTATGTACATTAACTCGATATTAATCAAATTTCCAGCTCATCGCAAAAAAATGTATTGCAAAGATTAATTTGTCACTGACAAATACTGCACTGTATGGAAAAAACAGTCTGTAGAATTCTTGACCGCGGACATCCGGGAACTGGCGGATTTTTACGTCATTTTTGCGTCACACTGCCGAGAGAACAAAATATTGAAGTGTGGATTTTTCAACATTTACAGCAGTATTCAAAGTTTCAACATCATGTCAATGATAAACACTAAGTTCTGTACTTTGTCACATAATTTCTGCATTGTTCATTGTCCTGTGAAGTCAAATCCCATTTCACCTCACTCGCGTGCGTGAGGTGAAAGTGACGTCTACCACTCTCCGCGGTCAAGAATAGTTCAACTTCAAGTGGTATTACCCGAGACAAACACTTGTGTTGTCAATTTTGATTTCATTTCATAAACTTCATACTTCATCGAGTATCGTGTATTTCAGCCTTTGTGAAGCCATTTTATTGATATTTTCAATTTTTGTCTTGGCTTTGTTGTGGAACATGTTGAATCGTCTCCGTGGATATGTAGGCAAAAGTGTGACGGGGTCGAAGTGACTTGGGTACCTGGGGCCGACCAAAACCAGTGTGTCAAAGCGGACAGCGGCCGGGATGACGTGTTCCCCAAGCGAGCTACCTTCAGAAGTCTGTTTCATCGCAAAAAACGTCAACTTTTAAAACCCGTCATTTATTTACTGATGTTATTCTCAGCATCACAAACATATACGCCTCTGCTATGTATCACAGCAAATAGTTATATTTGAGCGCCCCGTAAATGGGATCCTCGTTTTTTTTGCGAACCCGGAAGTGTGTCTTGCTCAATGCATTTCCTACCCATAGCGAGGGAAACTGCCCGCGTTCCCATGCTCCCATGCACCCTTTTTCAATGCCAGTGCAACGCCATCTGTGCAAAATTTGTGGTGGTATGCTCCCGTGTGATGGAAAACCTCTCTTATTCTAACAATGACGTAGTTGACTTTGGACTTCGATTTCGTAAATGTGATGTCCATGCAGTGAGTTTGGGTTGGCGCGCTTATAATGCAATCTTCGCCCGCCTGCGGTCCGATATCCCGCATTTATTAGCGATATTTATCTGTTTTGACTTGACCAAAGTTGGCAAAACTTGCTATGTACATTAAAGATACTATGATACAAGATTATTGAAAGTCATTTGACATTTTTTTCAGCCAATTCCCAATATGCATATTTAATGAACCTTCCAAATTAGGGATATATACTGGCATTTACTTGATAAAATTTGGCGAAACATGCTGTGTACATTGATCATTATACCAGGTTATAACAGTATTGAAAGTCATTTTGCATTTTCATGTCAGCTAATTCATAATTTGCATAAATAGCTAACAAGCTTTCACGGTTTGGCATATAGAGCTTGAAGGACTTGACCAAAGGTAATTACACATGCTATATTGTGATACAATGACAGTACTCAAAGAAATTAATTATTTTTATTTCAGCTAATTACATATTTGAATACTTAATGACCTTTAGAATTGATCTGTGGTGAAATTCATTGTGTTGATCATAACACTTTAAATGTAGCAAAGCATGTAGCAAAGGTTCAAACTTGCACATAAATGCAATATTATGAAACACGTGAGCATTTTCAGTTCATATCTGGTTTGACAAAGATGCTCAGTTCACAAAAGCAAAGTTTTCTTGGTCAAGTGCAGGTGCAGGTTTGTTAAGATGACAGAAATAAACAAGTTACAAAAGCAAAGTTTTCAAGGCCAAGCGCAGAGGCAGGTTTGCCTGGTTGTTTGCAAGGATGCAGTGAAGTGTTTGGAATTATTATCAGTGTTTTTGTTAACATGGGTCATTGCTAAAAAGTCAGAGACGTACAAGGAATTTACTGTATACTTCAAATGCAACTTACTAAGAGATGACCTATCTTTGAAATCAAATTAAAACACACAAGCCTCAATTCTTTGACCAGTAGAAAGAAGAAGAAAAAAGCTTGTATTGATTTCATCAGGTCCTATAATAGTTATTGATAGCTACTTTGGTGGAGGCTGTGCAATGAATGAAAGAATGTTTGAGCTCAGGTTGGTTTGTTATTGATTCTAGCACAAGTAAAATGCTGGCAGTCGTTGTGAATGAACTGTTGAATTATAAAATGCACTGTGCTGGTAAATATTTGCATTTTTGGGGCTTCCATTTGGAAATGTCTCGTTTTATTGCTGTGCAGGCAGGGTTTTTTTAGTGAAGTTTGTTCATGGTGGTGGTAAGTTTAAGTTTTATTCATGTTTCTCAGTCAAATACTACCATTATTTCACCAAATTCTTCACATTGTTTGCCCCATATGCAAGTTAATCCGCCGGACAACACAGTCCTGAATTGTATTGGTGTTGAGTCTGTCACAGTTCAATTTTTAAGCACCGGCCAACATCAGACTTTGGACAGGTTCTAGTCTTGTTGGTCCAAAGCAGCCTCTCCCAGTATCATGATGGCTTCCACATCGATTGAACAAACATGAGTGCTAACGTGAATGATGTCGAAAATGTGATTAAAGCAGTTTTAACCGTTTCTGTCAAAAACTGAGATACAATACTAGTGATTTGAATCATTGTCAACCAGTCTGCCACCCTACTTTAACCAAACAACTGACCAAAATCTACCATGGATGAACTCAAAGTGAAAAACCTGATTGGCTTGCAAGAAAACCAAAAAAATTCCCCCCCCCCCCCCCCCAGTTGCTTTCACAGAATAATTGCTTCAACAGTCAATCTCACTTCATCTTTTTTTTAAATTGAGTTTCATTATGACTGTATAGCACGCCAGTCATGTGGAGAGATTAATTATTGATGTAATTACAATTATGTAAGCTATCAATTGAGAAAAAATGGGCATTTGGAGTCCTTGCATCCAAGGTCACCTGTCTCTTTATTTTTTTTTAATTACATCATTTAAATTAATCTTTTCTCAGAACTAATTCATTACCGCTGTTTGCTCAATTGAATTTTTGTCAATTTGTGATTGTGGAGAGTATTTCAACCGCTAATTAGGTTTTCATGTGGTAATTTGCGATTGTATGTATGTGTAGCTAATTAGATTTGAAGCAACCGGTGGCAGAGTAGAAACGTGTCTGAGGAAAGCAAATCTGTTCATAGTTTGGTGGTAGCTTGGACTATATACACATGCATACAGTGGTCTGCAAGCCATACCTGGCAGTGCAGCAATTGTTCAGGGATCAGTGATGTATGTATTTAACAGGTCTCACAGAGCTTTTGAAATGACAGTTCACACAGACCCAATCAAATATCCAGGTGGACTCAACTTGAGTCCACCAAATGTGGGAAATTTCAGTCGTCAAAGGTTGAACCTTTTATGACTGAAATTGCCAACATTTTTGCAAGATTTTTCAGAGCAAAGTTCTCAATATTACCATTTAAACATAAATCATTATTGTTATTATTGTAATATGACTTTTGTTTATGACTAGTGTTTGGGAGGATGGAAATGTTTCTAATGTTCCCTGAAGTGATTGTATTCATATGTGGTGAGGAACTCCCCCCCCCCTTCCAGTATGACTGAGCAACCCTAGCAAAATATACCTGGGTAGGTAACACCCACAAGAAAAACACTGGGTAAGGACTGCTAATTTTGTTGTCATGGAGATGGCTATTCAGGCGAACAGGCATGGTTATCTTGATCAAATGTAATAATAAAAACTGGTGGCAGAAAAGACTTGACTCAACAATGGCCGCTGACATTCCACTCAAGAGAAAAATAAATAAATAAAATTTACTCTCATTGGTAACACTATTACAGTTGTTCTTTAGCTGTTTTAATTCCTCAACTTTTGGTTTCACTTGATTGATAAATAGAAATACGGTATTCAATAAATTTGTAAAAATATACCAAGTTGAATCACAAAAACACTGCAAATAAGCTCCCGGAAAAATGAAAAGTTATCCTGAATTTAAAAAAGGTATTGGAATGTGGTTTCCATGTAAACTTCCATTCTTTCAACAGAATCATTTGATCTATGATACGGTGACCTTGTTTTGTGTTGACCTCTGTCACAGAACTGGACAACATTCTGCAGTGTGTTCCTGTGGAAAGAATGCTAAACCAACTTTCCCATGTCCAGTACTTCTAAAGTATGTCTTTTAATTAGAACAAATGGTGTCTTACTTGCAAAAAGGCCGCCCCCATACTTCATGAATTATGGACATCAATTTCTTTTCGGGGCAAGGATTATTAGGATGTCATTAGAGAGATTGGAACTTTCACCTTGTCAAATGTCAAATCAAATTGTCCGTTGAAGGCTATCCAATTGTGTTTTAATGCCTTTGTATTGTATATGTTTACATATAACAGGTATGAGATCTACACTGTATTTCACCTTGATTTCATTGTCATACCTGTGGATAAAGTGAAAGCAAAAGACTTCAATCATGTTCAGTTGACTTTGTGTGTTTTTTCATGTAGCATTTTTTTCTTTCTTTTAATGTGAATTTTTTACACATTTTCCATCTCAAAAATATGTTTCATTGTGATAATATATTAGGAAAATAGGTATTATTTTACTGTATGACTCTCAATAATAAAACACTGAAATGATATCATCAACACAAATAACATCGTCGCCATGTGGTGTCTCGTTTCACCTATTTTAACGATAGTTAGCTTTCTCATCAAACCATACCAAAATTATTTACTGTTTGACTAAAACCAGAAAATCACATTTTGTTGTGGTACTTGTGAGTTATTACCAATTTATGTATGTGATATCCCTAGTGCACAGCACTTCATGAAAAACTCTTGTGTAAAATACATTCCAATAAGGATATAATCCCCGTGAAAAAAAAGCCTGAAGTGTCTGAGCGCAGCATTGCAGGCAGCCATATTGAGCACACATGTTCTTCTGGGCAGCCTGTACCCCTCAGGAACATTGGCATCTCGCTTCTGGAAATCAGCTGGCTGCCAAATGAATCAACAAGCCACAAGGATGGTATTTATGCCTTTGTTCATGTGTTTTCTGTCTTTCACACAATATCATTTTTTTCACATAAGTTATTTCAGACTATCGAAAAATGAAGGGCTGTGTTCCTATGTGATAAATGAGTTATTGTTGTGACTAGACATGCATACTTGATGAATACATTTTCACACTGAAATTAATCTACCTGCTACATTCATTAATGACTGATTAGAGTGGCACTTTAGTTCATAATTATGGTTGCATGTCACGTGTGTGATGATGTATGTTGATATTTGTCTGCGTGGTGCATGTTTGTCTGAGAAAGTTTATTACAAAAAATTATTTATTGTTTGTTTTGGATTTGTCTCATGGTTTAAAAATGTTAAAGCCTCTGTTTTTAAGAAACTTATATGTTGTTGCAGTGTTACATGTTAAAGGTTTGAGACATGATTGAATGGAAGTACAGTGAAATGAGTTCATTGATTTTCACAGAATGGTTATTGTGAATTGGTGTGTCAAGGCAAAGTCTACTGGAATGCTCATGGAGCCCAGATACATTGAGTAATAGCCCGAACTAAAACACTTAGGAAACTGGTTTTGAACCCATAAATTTATGTCTAACAAAATGATAATTACTGATTTGATAGGTTTTACCTTAGAAGGACCATATGCAGAAATGCTGATCGGTCTCACTGTAATTCTCAAAGCTTAATTTGCAATTTAACTGATACACAGAGTCCATCGATGCATCGTTGTCAGGGAAACTCACATTACCCCATTCTGGCGTAGTATTACAAATTCTCAATGATGCTTTTACTCTTTCATATATTTTGGCAAGTCTCAATTTGTATTCATGGCTGATATTATTTGATGGGAACCTCGGAGTCTTACAACAGCACCCGTATAGAAACCCAGTACATGAATAAGACTGAACACCAGCCATTTACTTGGGTACAAAAAATCCCATGTTTATGCGAAAAAGGAGAAGAAAGGTTTGAAATTAAATGGGCTTCAGCATGTCGAGACATGTGTGCCTCTCTGTTGAGAAACATGTTTTCTGCTGTATCTAGGGGGAAGTCTGGGGCGTAACCAAGGAAAGAACAAGAGGTTTGACTTTGGAAACAACAGGACATGTAAATCTTGCATGGCTTTGTCCAGGGTAGCCGTAGCTGTCCGTCCGTCCGTGAAGGGTTAAGGAATTGCTGTTTATTTTCATAGCAGGACGAAAGGCCCACATGCATGAACTACACTACATGCCTAGTCACAGTAAATCGCAACAACCCCACCCCCTGATTATCCAGAATATAGTTTTATATCTTTGCCATAACTGTTGAATGTGTACATTGGTCTGCATCAAAGTAAAATATCCAAAAGGATGTTGAGTGAAAATTTACCACTGACAACATGTCATTAAAGTTGGTATCTTCAATAGCAGGGCTTAGTTGCCAGGGTAGCAAGACAATTTTTTTGAATAGAAATCATGTTGGGGATTGGACTTGTGGAATTTCATAGCCTGTGGTAATGTTGGCCTTGCAAAGCCAAAAGAGCATAGATTTTGAAGAGGTCAATGAGGTGATGCAAATCCATGTACAGTCTTCCATGTATAATCTTTTCACACTATACAAGTCACGTGTTAGCACTTTCAAAGACGTTTGTGATTTTACTGCTTCCAAAGAAACAAAACTGCTGTCAAATATGCTCACAAGCATTCTGTTCATAATGAAATTCCATTTTTAAAAATCCCATTTTTTTCTGCACTTCTGAAAGATGTGATCTGCATTTACATGTACCTGTTGTGGTCAGCCATCTTGGATTTGGTCATCGTTTATATTCTTAAGTCTCTTTCTCCTTCCTTTATCATGGTGTTTCATGGTTACCATCTGTTAAAGATTAGACTGAAATATTACAGTAGATCAGATTTCTCCATACAGACTGATATAGTGAATATTTTCGTACCTCAGAGTATTAAATCCCTTTCTTACAGGGCCTGTCATCTCGAATACTTTATCCTGCCAAGTCAGTAATAGATAGTATTGAGCCAATGCTCATTTCCACCAAGTCAGTAATAGATAGTATTGAGCCAATGCTCATTTCCACGTATTAAGCATGTACAAGTATCACACTAGCACATAGTCAAGCAGTTTGAGACCCCTAAAACTCCAACTAAATATTGTATGTGTCACCAGACTTTGAAGATTATCATGTATAGAAATTCCTGAATTTTGCAGGATAATGGTCATTGAATGCCAGCTTATGGTTGCCATGATAATCAATGAAATTGCAACTGATTGGCAGGAACAGGGTTAAATTTTGACCCGTGAATTTTGCATTTTATATCCGATGTTTATTATGTATTTTATTCATTTATTGATTATTTATTTATTTATTCATTTGTTTGTGTATATGTTTGCTTGTTTCAGGTTGGTTTGATAGACACAAATGGCACACTAACAGACTACAACAAAGAACAGACTAACCCAAGAGGTAAGACTTTGACTTTTGCCCTTTAACCTTTCTACGGCTAATGGCAATGCAAAAGTCCCCATCTGTCATCATGGTTGAATTGTGATGATAATTCTTAATTTCACTTTGAGAAATGATATTACATGTGCATTTTTGAGCAGTAAGTTTATATTGTTTACATTAAATATGTATGATATTTTCATTGAGAGGGACTGTACCAGCAACATGTTGGCAGACTCTAATGTAATAAATGCTCTGACCAATGGCTGGAGGTTTATTACCATGTCGTCAGTTGAATATGAAATTTGTCTGACATATCCTGTTATATAGCGTCGGGGCAGACAGAATAACAGTCACCACTTCTAGGACTCTTTCCATGAAAACCTTTGGTGGAGTCTCTAAAATTCACTGTGGAGTGTAAGTTGTTGAAAAAAAATGGTTGTTATGGAGATTAGGTTATCCTTGAAAAGGATACCTTAATACAGCAGACTTACATTATCTGACTATTGTTATAAGTTTTCAAGACTTTGAGAGAAAAACAATTTCTACAAAGTCTGTCCTTCCAGGAACTAAACTTCAAACAGATCATAGCTGCCAAGCCTGTGCTCTAGTCTGACTGGTAGTTGAAGTCATCACAGCATGCGCTGGAATATTATTACCATCTATGTTTAAAATGAACTTATTACTAATAAAAGGTCAATACTGTAACTTGTGATAAGGTTCTCATACTTTTGGTTCTGTAAAGCAACTACATTGTATCACAAGTGAAGTATCCCATGATTCAGTTTGATTGGTCACACAGAAACCATACTTTGAAGCATGATAAATCTCTTCAGTACACAAATACAGGGCTTGAAATTAGCGGTAGTCCCGCATCCACAGAGTACCAACTTTTCCTTGGGGCTAGCAAAGTCCATGAAATGGTAGCCCACATGGCCTACCAAAGCCTGGGACATGAAATAAAGTAAGTACTCGGCAAGCCATGTCCGGACCATCTCTTTGGGATGATCTAAATGCAGTAAAACCCAGCTGAACACAGAAAGGCCAGACTATGACTTTGTTATTCAAATTACAAAGATGACCATGCGATGGAACTTTGCAACAAAGTTTCAATATCTCAACTGATGAACTTGGATGACAGGCACAGAAAATGATGGCCAATGAAAACATATTTTCATTGCATTTTGATCAAAATGTATCAATCACAAACTCCTGCCTACTACAGAAAGCCCATGGATCTGTTTTAGCCCTGCTGAGGTGGTGGTCATTACCATGACGACTATCAAACTTGACATGCAACTTTGAGAATGAAATGGGTTGTCAATACAATGATAGGTCACCAACTTTCTGACTGTCACTGTCGTCAATTATACCAGCTTCCTTCGCATATTTAAGGTGTGCAACTATTCACATCAAATGACTAACAAATTCACTTCATTGGCAGAATCTTGAAAACTAGCTTTTTCTTGTCTGGTTAATGAAAAAAAATCCCTAAACTAAAATATACATGGCCTACCAGCCATTGTCACTGGGCTACCAACTTCAGAAAATGGTAGCCCAAGTGGACTACCAGGGAAAAGTTAATTTTGAGCCCTGAAATACAATGGTGTGATTTTCAAATCAGTCAATAACTGTTGCAATGGTATCTTTCTGAATACAATATTTTAATATCTTGGAAAATATGCATTTGGGCTAGGAGAAGATTGAAATTTTTAAATAGGTCTGTACTCAGTCTGATAGTCTTGCAGATCATCTGAAATGTTTCGTTTCAAATAAGGAATCCTAGTGGCACCTGTATGGACCGAGCAAAGAACATCGATTTGTTTATTATGGCACTACAGGAGAAATCTGCACGTTACATGTAAACAGTGTCTCATGACTACTCAGTTGCTGATCACAAAATTTGTAGCAACCACAGAGACTTTTCAAACAATTGAATATACTGCTTGCCAGCAATAGTTCCAACTTTTTGGAACTCAATAATAGTGCACCAATAAATTAACGTTGGAATTACATTTGTTTTTGTGCAATGATGTCATTGTGTGCAAGTCACAGAGAATTGTGGGAAATATCACACACTGTACACAACACATTGCGTACAAAAACCAATTGAGTAGACAAGTGAATTCTTGTCCAGAGTAAAATTCAGTCATCACCTTAGACATCGGACATCACA
The DNA here is from genome assembly GCF_041260155.1 of Ptychodera flava. Taxonomy (NCBI): domain Eukaryota; kingdom Metazoa; phylum Hemichordata; class Enteropneusta; family Ptychoderidae; genus Ptychodera; species Ptychodera flava. The sequence continues at coordinate 37,982,488 of NC_091946.1, read as the reverse complement.
CTGTCACATACAAACTGTATTGCTGAATTGAAGACGAGGCATATCGACACGATTGTAAGAGGAGGACAAGAAATTCATTCTTGTAATTTACAAACTGAACTAAAATCATGGAACACACCTCAAAAATTACTGAAATTGAGGTTTGTAAATGCCATTGAAATGTTTGTGCAAGTGATACCATTACTTTGGAGATATTTTCAGAGTCATGTCCATTTCCTGTCGGCCTTTCACTTTCCTGTCGAAATTTTGAATGAAATTTTTCATATAGTTTCTGATGTTTACTTGTCTGTGGAATTGTGTTAGAAGTGAAAAACAGTTTTCCCTGTAAAAGTTCTCCTACCCTTTCACCACAATGGTTTTGCCCAAACTCAATGTCTTAGTCCGTGTGGACTTCTGTACAGGGAATTATGGGTAAACAGGTTTGTGGAACAGTGGTAGAACGAATAAAATGCAACTTGTCATAGATAGAAAAAATTGATTCAAATAGACATTAACCAAATGTTGATGAGGAAAAATTATCAATGATGAAATGAAAAAACATTGCACAAGTGTTGGGGATGAAAATTGGTGTCTTTATTGTAAATTCAATATTGACAATATGTTGGAACTTGATATTATTGTGTTCTGGCTCTGTTCAATAAATGGCCTGTGGACTAATCAACATGGATGTTAACAAGCCAAAAGTATAGAGCTGTTGTTGACTTGAATGCAGTGGAAACCAGTATACAAGGGACATGTACTTCCCATATGTGTGCTTTTTGTACAGTTGCAATAACAAGTATCTATAAGTTACACTTTGAATCCTTTTGTCACAGTAATATATCTGTGGATGGGACAAATAGTTCATGTAACAAACCAAATTTGTATCCCAAAATAGCATTATACTGTTTTTGAAAGTTACTTGTGTGGATGCAGTATCAACTTCAAACAGACTTTAAATGGTTTCTACCAAGCAAAATCAAAAAACAGCATTTTAGAATAAGTCTGACCTGCCAGCTTGTCATTTGTTCGAAGAAAAATCGTTTTTTCAGAAGATGAACAAAATTGATCAAACATAATACTATCATCAAATGCAGTACTTTTTCTCCAGGTTTGACTTTTTTCAAAAAACATAGGGGTGAAGGGTTGCTGCCTTACCTCCTCCTGGAATGCTTGTCATCAAAGATAGGGTCATGCTGTCCTGATGTTCTGGGGTCAAAAGGTCATGCAAGGTCATGCTGTTCTGGTGTGCTGAGGTCAAAGGGTCATGCAGAGCATCTTTCCATGTTCTGAAGCTCTCTTCTGACATTGGAAAATTGCACAATCTCTGCTTTGCCAACCATCCCAGATGAGTCTTTAACTTGCCTTTAGTCGACCTTTGTATCTTAATAACATCAACTTGGAAAAAAACAGGGTTAGAGTTCAATTTTGGTGTAATAAGCAAAAATCATATTCCAATGAGAAGTTTGTTTCCAGATGATTACATAGGAAAAATAGGAAAATTTCTTGAATATGTGACCAAATTAACATGGCGATGTCAATAATTTGAAACTACTCATCATGGCAACTTCTTGTTTTTTTTTAGATTTCAAAAAATGTCTTGTTTGGTATGAATTATTAACATAATCATAAAACTGTTTGCCTAAACGAGAACAAGTGTAAATGGTGAAGAAATTATGGCATGCACAGCAAAAAAATCATCCAGCTAGATTGTTATGCTACCCTCAAATTATTTCTTTTTGTCACAAAGTCCAGGGTTATTACACATTCATTGCCAACACATTTATTATTACACATTCATTGCCAACTCCACTTAAATTTTGAGTAGTATGTGTGTATGTCTTTTACTAGTCGTATAAGAAATAAACATTTGATAATTTCTATCGTGTTACTTATGTTTGGGTCATTGGTAATGATTGGGTGTCAACTATCACATGGCATGATGGTGGATGTTGGAAAATCAGTGTGTAGAAATATGTTGCCATCTTGTATTGACAAAATGAATACAATCCTGTTGCATTAAGCCAACGTATGCAAAGCAAACGCTTTAAATTTTGATTCAAATCAACTTGTCTCAAATGTGCTAAGATTTCTCATCCATCGTAATTTGCCTGATTCTTGCAGTTCTATGAAATGCGCAGTTTTCTTATTTTCCTCATCGTTGTGCAAATATTACTGTTGGCTGTATCACAAAAATGGGATGTTCGTCTGTCGTTTCGTTTTGAGACTCCATAAATTAATGGACAGCAACTACATGTTATCAGTTTTAGTGACGATATCGTCAGTGATCTTCAATTTTTTTTATTTACCACATAAGGAAATTTGTGAAACAGATTTGGAGATTTGATTTAAATCAGTGGGGAGTAAAAAACTGATTTTGATAATGATCTTGTCCAGTCAATCAAAGAGTGATTTTGATCGGTCGAAATATGGTAAGCCATAGGTAATTGATAAGTGCTGCCATGGAAACCATTCTGTGTTCCAATCGAAAAAGGACATTCTGCAGTTTGCCTGGTTAGCGGTATGAGATCACCTTTCCAAAAAAGTACATATACATGAGATTATTGTAAGTGTGTATGAAAGGAGCTTTTGAAAATACCCCAGAGATATTTTTCAAATCCAAGATTTCACAGTTTTCTGATTTGCAAAGGTATTTGTTTATCTGTCAGCGGAAGTCCAGGGGCTTCTTTGTTTTTCAATTCATGGCAGCACTCTGAAATAGAGTATCAAAAATAACATCTTTGTGTCATACATGTATATAATGCGAATGTTTGCTTTGAATTATAAAAATAGAGACTTTTCACCTTTGCCAGACATGTGAAATGGAGAATAAAGATCAAATCACTTTTACAAGGAACTTTCAGGAGAGCTGTAGGCAGCCTGAATGTAGTATTTGGATTACACCTACTGACCCTACCCTTGTCGGAGAGAATAACTCCTACTCAAAAGTGAACGCCCGTATCAGTATAATATCTATGATTCAGTTTAGGCTACTATGCAGTGCATTTTTCCGCCCTTTGACCTTTTCAAAAGTACTTTGACTAATATTTATTGCAAGCTGGAGTCTCAAACTTTTGATAGCTACACTGTAATACACTTCCAAACAATAGATTGGAGGGATTACTAGTATCCTTATTCCAACACTCTGATGTTATCAAATCAGCACGTCAAAATTGTTTTATCTATCAATTTTAATTAATTTTCTCACAGTTTTTGAATTGACTTGTCAGCAAGCCATGTCATCAGTTCATGAATGCAAAAAAAACAGACCACTGCAAGTGACACGTTACTATATTTTGGTCTTATAAAGGTCTGCATTATTGATTTGTTTAGGCGCATTACTTTGGAAGTCATCAACTTGAACCCTTGCTGTCATTGCTACTCATTCTGTTCTGTTTTTCCCAATGATACCACTCATTTTACATTTCTATTGTAAGGGAAATAGAATTGACAGCGTGTTTTTCTGTACCAGAAGTTCACATGTTTGTTTCTTTCCTCCACTTAGCATATTGCAGATGTGTGGGTATTTCTTTCCTCCACTAAATACACCTTAGGCTAATGTTATCCTCGAGGAGATTTTACAGAGAAAACCAAGCCTTGTATTTTCTCAGAAGTCCAACTGTAATACGAAAACGGTAGTTGATGTAAAACAGTAGATGATACAAAATAGTAGATGAATCAAAATAGTAGATGAAACAAAATAGTAGATGACACAAAACAGTAGATGATACAAGATAATGCAATCATACAGTAAAAATACCAGCCTTGATATTTAGCTATACGTAGATGATCCTTGCTGGATGTGAATGCTTAGAAGTGCTCTTTGCCCTTAATAACAGAATTAAGAACTCTGATTGTTTTTATTCTTTGAGAGAGGAAATCATCCCACATTTATTTATTTATTTATTTATTTATTTTTGCTACGTAGGTAAGAGTACATGTAGATTGTAGACTTGCAAATTGGTGCTATTCTTGCCTTTTGAAAAACTATATGACTCCCGTGGACCCTTGCTCTCCCCCCAAAAAAAAACAGCATGTACAAGTTATCATAAATAATGTTATTGAAAAGATCATACCATGATGACCAATGTTACGTTTCAAGGCCTGACCCCGAGGACCTATTTGTTAGTGTTTCATGAAGATTTGGTGAGAAGATCAGGAAGTGGTGTAACATTCCGGCTATCTCAACATTTGATGGCATCGGTTTATCCAGGAAGAGTAAAAGAAAACCTTTTTGTAACCTTGCCTGAGTCATTCATGTCAGGAGGATTCTACGTCAAGAGAAAATTAAGGACTCTGAATCAACCTTGGACTCAATATCCATGCGTCATTTGTAATGAGCAGCAAATATATCTGCAAATATTAATGTGTGGAGCTTGGTAAAAGAAGGCAGTGGTTCACTGCTGTGTACTTCTCATAGATATTACTGGTGTCATTGCCTTCTTCATCTGTCCTACCTCTAGGAAGTGTTGAAGGGGATTGGTTCATCGGTCAATGTCTCAACATATTCCAATATGCTGAACATTACAGCCTACTTCTCATGCAAAGCAAAATTGACAAAAGTTATGTTCATAGAGGACGATAAATTTTAAACAAAATTTGTCCCTGGAATAAATCCGCTGCATCAGAACACCTTATAGAGGGGCAAATGCTGTTTCCTTTGATAATCATTTCATGATTTTTGTTCTATGAAACATTTTTCTTACACGTATATATAATATATAGATATTCCAAGTATTGGCTGTACAGATACAATGCGCGTGCACAATATGTGGTCTAATAGTTTACAAGTGAATACTATTTAGGACTGAAATTCAGGGGTCAATCAGGGGTCAACAATAATATAAGGTTATTCACAAAACTGTGGAATTTACGTCTGAATACATCGTACAATGTACAAGGACATAAATCCAGGTATTTTATGAACAACCTAATGGTTATACACCTTTTCAATCCAATTTTACCAGAAAAAGTTGAAAGTATAGCATTTTAAGGATGCCCGTCGCACACTGTGACGCATGACCACAAGCATACTGGGAACACGTTCAGCATGTCCGCGAAGCGCACAGAACGAAAGTTCAACCACTGCAGCACAGTGCACATGATAGAAATTGTAGTTCAGCAGCATAATTTCACATAAATTCACAGGTTTTGGACTGACCATTATTCACTGCGTGAAAAAATGTTCTTGTTTTGCCCCCAAGTTGACATAGAGGTGTTGTGAGGTCAAAGGTCAAATGGCATCCAATAACACCTAAAATCACTGGATTCCATATCCTCTGATACCAAAACTTTCTGTACGATAAAACTTCATAGGTTCCAGATGCAGGTGTTTTAATAACATAGGATACTACACACATACAGCATATGTTGATAAACTTGAACACTAAACTGTCTAACATGATTTGGGGAGTAGAATGTCCAGCAAGCTGTGTTTCACAGACAGAACAAAAATGCTTTAAAATCATGAAAAGTTACCTTTCAGTGTATCTTCAAACTGTAGGAACAGTGAACTGCTACCAGGAATTTCAACATCATTAGAGTGTCAGTTTAATAATTCTCTAACCACTGATGGTATGGTCCAGCTCCATTGCTTTAAAGGCCTGTGTTGGCGACAGATTGTCTTGCAAGGAAATTTACTTACTAGATACACTTCAGTAGAAAACAAACGGCTATGGCTCTTCATAATCCTCTTACAGACTAGAACAAACTTGATCCCGGGGATCGAGTCTCTGGCCTTTAAAAGGTAAGGCTGGACATGTATGCAAGGAACTTGGTGTGAACGGGTTAATCAGTTTTGTTTTGCAAATTTGTCCACAGTTACCGTTACGGTACCAACAGTGACTGGAATCATGGTGTCTCCCAAATCATCACCATTGAAGACTGAACAGCATATCATGCCAAAAGCTTTACAATCAACCAACAATCCAAACACAGCCCTCTCTCCAATGGTAAGAAAAATCCTGTCTTCTAGGAATCTGGACTTCTTGTGTTTTGCGATAAATCCATCTGCATGAATCAGCTAAACTGATTTCTGGTATTATGTTTAAATTTGCAAATCAGATGAAATAAATCAGAAATGAATCAGAAAAAGAAAATTAACCCTTTGAGTGCTGTAATTTTTCCCACCAAAATTTTAGTGCAACATTGCACCAATTTTCACAAATTTTTCTGTAATTATTTTGATAATTTTGGACCAAATGGACATCACATTTCATTTGCTACAGTTTTTTATAAAATTTTGGCAGAAAATCTGAAAAAAATTGATGGGTATATTTTATAAAGGCGATAAAAATTGAGTTTTGAGCTCAAAGGGTTAATGAGCAAAAGAAAAAAATAATAAATGTATTCATATGCTATATGTCTACAGTTCTGTTATTCCGCTATCTTACTTTACTGACTAACCTTTATTGAGAGTCAGAAGCTTATGAAAAGTTTGTAATTGCATGTAATTGCTTGTGTCTTTGTTGTTGCCATCAGATACTAGGAACACCACAGAGAGCACAGGTAACACCCATCATTTCAAGCCCCAGGACCCCCCACCATGCTTTACATTTATCCATGGCAGAGTCACCCAGCTGGTCAACTGGCAGGAAACGACCTCATGAGTTTGTTGAATCAGACTTTTCAGACAGGTAAGTCACTCTCAAGACCAAGGTCAGGGAAACTTGAACAACAGGTACAGAGCAAAGTTGGTAGTTTTGGACTGTATTTTCATGTGTGGTGCTTCATGCACTGCCATTGGAAATTCCATGACACTGGTATAGTGATGGCAAAAACAGCTGTCTTACAGCTGCCAAGATGCAAAAATAACAGTGCAGTATACTAAATAGGGTCCTATATTGCTGTATACAATATCTGGACTACGTCCAAAAGGCCATGAGCATGAATTAATTTTCTACAGTGTAAATATCTTGACCGATAAAAATAAGGAGAAAGTTATTTAAAAGGGAATTACAGATTTGCCATAATAAAGTAAGATACAATAATTACATTAAAATTGCATCCATTTTTCACAATTTCTACAATAATTTGGTTATTCATGATATTGTCTGCAGCATCAAATCTTACAGTCACCAGTGCAAGTGCTCAGAAACACATGTGAGCTTTGCAGAATGTCTGTCAAACACAATTATTCATATTTTTAACCCAAATAATATTATGTAACCCTTATTTGAACTTCTAGTCAGAGAAAACTCACTTTTCAAACATTTCACGCCAAAATGTCAATATCCTGTAAAAATGGTTATAATCGCAAGAAACTGCCGCAGCAACAGGTATACCGCTTGGTTTTAACCGTTTTACTACATGTATATGGGAGCAGTAGCTCTCACATATATGTCGTAAACTGGTCAAATCTCATGGTATACCTGTCGCTATGCTTGGTTCATGGCTTAGATTTTCCAAATTTTTTGTCTCTTTGCTTCATCTTCATGTTTGGTCTGACAAACTGTCCACACAAATAAATCAGCTGGGATGGTGTGTGTGTTTGGTATTCCTATAACGAGAGAGTGACAGCAACGTTCTAAGAACTGATAATTCAGAGAATTTTACTATTATTGGAAAAACACCTCGTTAAAAGTGAAAACTGAGCATATGAGTTAGGCTTACCTTGGATTAAGTTGTAATTCTAGCACAACATTTATTTTGAGTCAGATAAGTCAATGGACTATTATTTAACCCCTGGAAGCAATTAAAACTTGTCATACCAGTGTCCTAATATGGATAAGAAATTATGATGAAGGTAAAATGACTGTGACATTGGTATGATGATGATGATGATGATGATGATGATGATGATGATGAAAATGACAACGATGATAATGATGAAGACAACAACAATGACAATGGTGACCTCAGTGATGATGACAAGGATGACAATGATGGCTGTTTTGATAATTACGAAAGTAAGGAGTACAAGTTTAGAATACGTCTTTTGTGACTGAAAAGTTTGTGTTCTCAGAGTCTTACCTGTGTAAAATTGTTTGCTTGGTTCCAGTGCAAAGAAGAAAAAGGGAGAGAAAGGAGGGAAGGGTCTCCGGCACTTTTCTATGAAAGTCTGTGAAAAGGTGCAGAAGAAAGGTGTGACTTCATACAACGAAGTGGCTGATGAACTTGTGGCAGAGTTCAGTGACCCTACAAGGATAATGACTCCAACAGACCAGGTAAGCCATAATATCACAGTAGGGCTGAACCCATCAGCATGAGCAGCTGTGTGATCACAATATAGTAACATTTAACTGTTTATAGTAGATGGGTTATTGTTTTCTGTGACTCTTCTTTACCACAGGTGTTGATATCCTTTGCTGGCTACGCATGCAGCAGCTTGCTTAGTGTGACTAGTCAGTGCTACAGCGTACTTTGTGCCAGGGGGTTGACCCTTGACACAAGTGATGACACCTGCCAGCGCATGCGGCTGATGCCAGCAGTAAAGCATGCATATTGTTTGAGCCCCTTGCAGGAACCTTACGTTACCCAATATATGAGTTATCAAAGAGGTTGATTTGATCATTGCAGATATCCTTAGGCTGGCAGTAACTCCACTTCAAGTTTCATGGCAGGATGTCCCCTTCACTTTTTTCTGATTTATGAGTCTTTCTGCAACAATTAGGAATTTCTTGAAATGTTCGCGGGTCATCCCTTTCCCTGCTATCATTACAAAATTGTTCAAGAATCAAAGTGAATAGGTCAGTTGGTATTGTGTCATATTTGTGGGAGAGGATACACAGTGTGTCATATTTGTGGGAGAGGATACACAGTGTGTCTCTGCTTCACAGCAGTTCATCTACAGTGCTTCATATTATTTATAAATCATACTGTAACCATTTTATATTCTGGATGGAATTATAAATGTGTAACGAATCCTTCAGAACGCTTCACAACCATGGTTCGACTCAAACTCATTATTGTCTTGTGATTATGGACCTGGTGATTATAAACCTGTTCACAGAGAATATTGGATGAAGAGTTTAAGTGACGGACATTCTATATGAAACTTGAAAAATGACTGTGTACTTGAAACTGGTCGGCGGGTGACGGCAAGGCCTAGCTTATCTTTCACATGATCACACTTCACACGTGCTGATTTATCTTCAATTCATTTTCAAATTTTTCAAAAACAAAGACATCATTGATAGCGTGCTTAGTTAATACCAGATTTTAATTGGAAACCCTGAGAAATATCACTTTATTTCGCTAACTTCACTTTTGCCCGTACAGTACGATCAGAACGAGGAAACATACGAATCTCACACTGGCTTTGTTTACGAATGGTTACATTTGCTGATAGCAATGCGCACAGTAACCAGAATAAAGCTTGTTCTGAATATTTGGGCAAAGTGTGCCTGGCCATGATACGGCAAATTATTACACAAATGTGAGGGCGTCTTTTCCCATAGCGTTGCACAGGAACGTGGCTCGAGGTATATGATAAGATCTGTAACTTTATGGAAGAAAAATAATCAGTTGAGTATCCATTATAGTGTTAGATGTACTGGCATTCACACTGGTGGAAATTCATTTTAAATTCATTTCACATTATGGTGATGATGTCACTAGTGCCGATATAACTGCAAACAATACCTCTGTGAGGATTTGCAAACTTCATCACCACCCACGTTGATACAAAATGAGGCCAGTCTAACCATTAGATTAATTGGTTCATGGAAAATTACTGCAGTTTGAGCAATTTATCAGTCAATACATCATTTTCAAAATATATACACCAATGTTACTAAAGCAAATCTGACACAGGACAATGGTCAACTGTATGCGTGGAATACAGACATTTGACCTGGCTCCATAGTCAGAATACCTGTATTCTTTACCCATTGAGTGCCAAAGTTAATTTTTGTCGCCTTCACAAAATATACCTCAGTCAATTTTTTTCAGAATTAGTCAAAATTTGATAAAAATCTGGAGCCATTGAAATGTGATGTCTATTTGCTCCAAAATTAATGAGACAAATACAGAAAAATTCATTAAAATTGGTAAAATGTTGCACTCAATTTGGGTGGGAAAAATTATAACATTCAAGGGTTTTAATTATTCAATTGGATTCAATTTTGCTATTTTCTCTTATGGACTTTAAACTAGCCTTAATTAAACCTCCTGTGTAATTTACATGCAATTAGACTCTGTTGTTTTGGTGTCAAATTAGTGCAGTTAAAATCCACACTAAGGATTTTTTAAATGTCATCAATGTGAAAATTATATTCTGACATCACCTGTATACAAGAACAGTCAGATATTCAGTGATCAGTGACTTTGCGGTGAGCATCAAGTGGTCAATTTTAGTGTTTCAACATCATTTTCACAAGAAGGTCACCTTTTATACAAACAGTTTCTGTCCCATTTCATAGTTATGTATCAAACTTTGATGGTGAAGCAGCATTTCTGTGAAAGGGGTAGAGTTTTGTATCAGCTTTCTCTCTTAGAAAATAGACTAAGTGAACACAACTTTCAACAGAGAGCAAAGGACATAAATTCACGTAAAAACTGACAATGTCAACAACCACTGATGTGAGAACTAGAGACTGAAAACTTGCAGCTTAAAGGACATTATCTCAGTAGATTTTTCTGGATTCCCCAGTTATTTTATCAGGGTACCTGGTGTTCTCCACAGCTTGGGTAAACAGAGGGGTTGCCAATTTGCATAACAATGTACAATTTGCATATTCTTTGTTGGGGGAATATATTCTTTTGCATGGTTATTAACATATGGATAGATTACTTCAAAAAAACAGGGGTGGCCCATTCCTAAAAATCCTCATGTGGAGAACCCTTGTGCCCCTTGTTAGACCGATGCAATCACATGGATAGATAAATAGATATGTTACCTAAGATTGGAAACCATTTACTCTAATTAACAAACCTTTGCCAAAACACTGTGAAAGGAATAAACAATTTGTGTAAAGTGATTGTAGAAGTATTAGAAGTGTATTAATCAGTATTCCAAACTTTGGCAGAATCTAGTATCCAAATATTATCATTGGTTTTGCACTTCATTGAAACCCAGTCATTACGTGACACCCCCTCCCCCTCCCCCCCCCCAGAAAAAGTAGTTTTCCAAAAACGCCAGCAGAGCTTCTGAAGGGTCATGTCAGTTGAAAATTGAAAACACAATGCCCTTCACCACTGAGCAATTAAAGCATAGCGGCCACTACTCTTTAATTTTCGTTAAACAATAGAAATTCATTAACATGAAATTCCTTTGGAGAACACTGCCCCGCAAGGTATCTTGCAGTTGAAATATTTTGTTGTGTCATTTTATGAGTGCAAGATGTGAGCTACAGTTTCAAGGAGATAGATGTGTTGAATGGATGGTTTCAAGTACCATTCAACAATGCTGTGCGTATACCCTGTACTTGTAATCAGAAACCAGGGGGTGTCCTCCCTGATACACTGGGATTTCTGACTGAGAGTTAACCGACCGTCATTATTAACTCAGCGGTACTTGATCATTCTACGGCTATGGTAACCTTTCATCACCCTTGTAATCCAAGCCGCTACCTGTCTATTGCATCCATCAGGTGGGACCGTCGTCAAATAAAGGGATTTCAAATCGATTTCGGTTGCACACGGGGATTTGATTACAACAAGTAGAGTAGCTCTTTGTCCCAGACCAACATAAGCCCCCTGTTTACAATTCAAATGCCCGTTGGTTGGATTGGAGGGCACATGCCCTGATGATTTCACAAGTAATACTTAATACTGCTCCCGGTGAAGCTTATCAGCTCTGTCTTGGTCAAGTACCCGCCATGCACATCTGATAAAAATTTTCTCTGTCCTTTTCAATTTGATGTATTTTTTAAAGTGATTTATCAGGATAGAGTATGCAGAGATTGATGATGAAAGATGCCTGCGTGATGGATTGTCATCTGAATCAGAGCAAACATTGCAGCATTGGATTTGTCTGTACTACTGGTTCAGGTCTCTTTTTTTTCGACAAACAGATTTATGGCAGTATTGACTATGGTTCCACTTCTAGTTTGGTTACAGCTGTCTTCCATCAGGTTTTGCTCATTATGGGATGGATGTTGTAGAAAGGCAGCTGTATCTGACTAGGCATATACTTCCAAAAAAATGTGTCACATAAGTACAATGAGGGCAAATATGATTGTAATAGTTGACAGTGTTCCCAATTATCTGTACTGCAGTGATCAATAACATGTTGATTACATTTATTTTGCAGCAGGCCTATGACCAGAAGAACATCCGAAGACGGGTGTACGACGCCCTCAATGTTCTAATGGCGATGAATATCATTTCCAAAGAGAAGAAGGAGATTAGGTGGATTGGTTTGCCGACAAATTCAGCTCAGGAATGTGCAAATTTAGAATTAGAAAAGAAAGCAAAAGAGGATAGGATACGACAAAAGACACAGCAGTTGCAGGAGCTCATTTTACAGGTACATTTTGCCCAGTATTCGTGTTCTCCTGAAGGTAATGCTCGCCTTTAAAGTGACAGACTTAAACTCTTGTTTAAACTTCTTACAGACTTTCGACCATTTTCTCTCAAAATCAAAAATCTAAATCAGGGGTCTGCATGTAGATTTTGGTACTAGAGAAACAGATGACCCAACATTTACCGGTATTTGAAATTCAAAATGGCCGCCATCCATGTAACAGATAACCCAACATTTACCAATATCTGAAATTCAAAATGGCCACCATCCATGTAACAAATACCAACATTTGCCAATATTTGAAATTCAAAATGGCCACCATCCATGTAACAAATACCAACATTTACCAAAATCTGCAATTCAAAATGGCCACCATTCATGTAACAGATAACCCAACATTTACCGATATTTGAAATTCAAAATGGCTGCCATCCATTTGTCATCATCATGGGGAAAAATGAAATTCCCAATTTTCACAAAACTAAGCCAGTGAAAACTTTACTTACTCTTTAAGCTTCAAAATTAGCCCCTGCAAGTGGCAGGCCAAAGGAATATTGTAAAAGTGTGAGAGTCCAAAAATCTGTCCCCAAGATGCATTCTATGTTAAGAATCTTTAACAAGAAGGCTTGTGTGGTGTTGGCTGATTTTTCCTGTCAAAATTTGTTAGGTTGTTTTTACTCTAATTTGAAAGGCAAATGTCACATAACATTTTCACCAAATGGCATTAAAGGGCGCCATGCCCCTGTTACCGTACCTAAGGCAAGTACAGAATTTGCCAACTCCTCAGATAAGCTGTAGTGGCGGCCAACTATTTTCTACAGCCAATACCAAAAGTGATGGCAAAAGTTTCACGAGGAAAGCTGCAGTAAATTCATAACACATGCCTTTATAATGTTATAGTTTGAATAATATTTACAGATTTCATAAACTACGGCAACCTGTTAGTACATGACCAAAGTTGTAACTCAGTGTCACTATCAACAATTATTGTTGTCATTTTACCGGTGCAAACTTGAAAACTGAAATGTTGATTTTGCTTGTACCAAGTTCAAAAAGACAGCTGGGTCTAGTCTGTTAAAAAAGTGTACTTAAAGGAGATGTGCAATCTCAAACTTCAAGGTCTTCAAATACAAATTGATGAATGAATAATACGTATCACTGATGTATTCTCAACAATGTCAACAATTCTTAACGTAGTGAATTTATGAAATCTCACAGTCATAAAACTTTAAACAAGGCTATGCTATGAAAGTCTACAGCTTTAAAGGGAGAGTACCGTTGGAACTGCACGTGTGTGACTTTCTTGTTTACAAACAATGTATTTCATTCATGATATCTAGATGCATCACATCATAGCTGCAACTTTTAAATTTTACGATATTCATTGTAAACAAACATGTTTAATTCTCATTGATGGCGAACATACCCTAGATACAGTGTTCTCATCGGTCGAATGGGTCCCTGGCAACCTTTGAGCAGAGTTCCAATGACACTCTCCCTTTAATATGATGTTGATTTTAAAAAGAAAATCAACTTTATTATCTCAGTGTCTCCGTCCATCCAAAATTTTCTGTTGTCCCCTTTTAAACAAAATGAAAGTAAATAAATCAGTGAATAAATATATAAATAATAATACTGTAATGGATTAATTTGTTGCTTCAGATAAAACCTAGAAATTGCTAATCAAGCTCTGTCTTTCATGACAACTATTGTGGGTCAGTAGTGTCAACAAATTTTTCTTCATGTTGTATTTGAATTTTATGAAATATTAACCACTTTTCCAATTGTGTACTGCTTTCCTTTCTGAAAACAGCAAATTGCGTTTAAGAATCTTGTACAAAGGAACAAGAGAATGGAACAGACAAGTACAGGGCCCCCTACAACCAATTCAGCCATACACCTACCATTTATTATTGTGAATACCAGCAAGAAGACAGTCATTGATTGCAGCATTTCAAATGACAAGTAAGTAGAATTCTCATCCTCTGGTTTCTCATTAAGTCATCCACTTCAATGCTGGTCTTAAGTTGAGTGATCAAAGGTGGCCAACTGACCAGATTCATACAGGATTTGCTCAGTTCTCGGTTGGCCAACTGACCAGATTCATACAGGATTTGCTCAGTTGTCGGTTGGTCAACTGACCAGATTCATCCAGGGTTTGCTCAGTTCTCAGTTTGCCAACTGACCAGATTCATACAGGGTTTGCTCAGTTCTCGGTTTGCCAACTGACCAGATTCATCCAGGGTTTGCTCAGTTCTCGGTTGGCCAACTGACCAGATTCATGCAGGGTTTGCTCAGTTCTCGGTTGGCCAACTGACCAGATTCATACAGGATTTGCTCAGTTGTCGGTTGGTCAACTGACCAGATCCATTCAGGATTAGCCCAGATCTCCGTTAGTGGATTCCACATCGTCATGGGTTCATGATAACTGAATCTTATTTGATGAGTAAATTGCTTGACGTCTGTTTGTTCGCATGTATGTCTGTCTGCTGCAAAAACTTGAGAACCATTGCGGGTATTAATTAAGGAATCTACCAGTATAAGCATATGCCATGGACCTTCATGTTTGGGATATAGCATCTACATGTAGAGCTGTAGCCCATTGAAACATACCTGTGACTGAATTCAAACACTTGTGCTCAAGCATGTCATTGATGTTTTGAAGACCACATCCTCAAGACATCTGTTCTCAATCCCCATGTTCAATACAGTTGACTTGGCGTAATTTTTACAAAAGATTGTGCATAATATATATATGTTCATTATTTCACACAGCATAAACTGCCATCAATAAAACCATGCGTCACCAGACTTTACAGCAACACCAAGTATTATGGACTCATAGGTAGTATCTAAATTAGTAAATTCAAAAGTTGATCACATGAACATAATTTCCACATTAAGGTGAGAAATTATCTTAGATGTTGAAACCTTCATGGTTGTAGTAAAGTCATTTCTTTTCTTACCTTTTATTGTCTAAGTTTGTGATACAAAGCAATAGGGCTATACCAAAGTCCTGTCGTTATAAAAGGAAAGTCCAATTGTTGACATCAAATTTTGTCTCGTGTTTGTTGATCCACAGATTTGAATATTTGTTCAATTTTGATAACACATTTGAGATCCATGATGACATAGAGGTGCTAAAGAGAATGGGTATGGCATACGGATTGGAAGCTGGTAAATGCAGTGAAGAAAATTTGAAAACTGCCAGAACTATGGTGCCCAAGGCCCTCGAACCATACGTACTAGGTAAGGTCAAAGGTCACAGTGCTTCCTAGGTTACCAGTGAAAATACACTCGGCCTGGGTCAAAGATAACAATTTTTTCCAGCTTTGCAAACTAAATTAGAGATCTGACAACATAAAGGTGGGCTATGTAAAATTTTAAAAACTGCTGAAGGTAGTATGCGAAACATGAAGAGATCTGAAAAAGTCAAACATTTTTTTCAAATTTGAATATCTTTCCAGTGTTTATATGTAATGTATTCAGCAACAAACAAAATCAGTAGGTTATGATATGTTTGTTGAGAAGAGGGGAATCAAAATGAAGACCGTAAATAATGAAAAGCAGACGTACAAATCCAATGCCGTCTGTGATGTATATTAATTGACAGTATACCATGATATCAACAGTATACCATGATATCAACAGTATAGCATGATATCAACAGTATACCATATCAACAGTATACCATGATATCAACAGTATACCATGATATCAACAGTATACCATGATATCAACAGTATACCATGATATCAACAGTATACCATATCAACATATACCATGATATCAACATATACTATGATATCAACATATACCATGATATCAAGAGTATACCATGACATCAATAGTATACTATGATATCAACAGTATACCATGATATCAACAGAATACCATGATGTCAACATATACCATGATATCAACATATACTATGATATCAACAGTATACCATATCAACATATACTATGATATCAACAGTATACCATGATATCGACAGTATGTTTCATGAACTGTTTTGTTGCAAGACTGGCTTGAAGCCAACCTCGCCCTTTTCATTTTGTAATCAACGATCAAAGGCATGGATGTCTGTTTCTTTACATTCAGATTGAAAGCCATGCAGTGCTTGAATTTGTAGACCTACAAAACAGAAGTAGTTTGCTGAAGTGTAGGTTTTACGTGCATAAATTTTAATGGAAAAAGTCTCTTCAGACTTTGCTTTCTGAAGGATGTCACCTTTTTAACTGAAAGTTTGCCATTTTCACTTAATATGAGTGTAATTTACTTGATTTGAACATGTTGTTCTTCGACTGTTGTTTTTAGAACTTGCCAAGAGGACATCATCTAGCTCAACCATAGTGGCAGGTCCTAGCGGTATCAAAACAGGTTTACCCTCAACAGCAACAGAAGCCATTACAGCCTCAACCAGCAGCAGGTCGGCAACGGCCACATCCTCGCAAGACCTGTCTTTCCAAGACTCTAGCATGGTCGGCAGTCAGGGACCATCATCACCACTGGCAACACCTCTTTCGCAGCAAGTGAATATTGATCAGGAAGTTGCCATGGTTACTGCTGGAAATTCTCAGGCTTCAAGAGCGTCCAGTCTAGGATCATTTTCGGATTTGGGGCCTTCACGCGGAGCAACAGACACACCGTCTTCCGATTACATGGACTCTGATGACTCTTTCGGCAATGGAGACTGAACTATAACCTTTGACCCCCACAATGACCCTAAAATGTTGCATATTTTTGGAACAGTTTGTGAACGTCCAAGAATTACTAGGGAGACTTATTGTGGCAACCAGTTTATGAGGAATCCTGCCATTTTTTGTATGGAAAGACTTGTATAACCCAGATATTATGACAAGGGAGAGTGACAAATTGTATTCTATTTGGAAGCAACACATTTTAAAAAAAGTGATTTGGAGTAATTGTATAACTTTAGAGTGGCTTTGGATAATCAATGCAAACAGATGGAACCAATACCAGCCAGTGTTACAGAAGACACAGAACTTAAAGAACCAACCAGAGAGTTGGTTTCATCTCAGACTGTTACCAGACAACACTGAAAGACTGAGAGCAGTTCTATTGAAACCTCAAAAGCCTACAAAAGAGAAATTGCATTGTTTACTGCTCTTCATAAATCATGCATGCTACAGGAAGTTTTTGCTGGAAGGTTTTTAAGACAAAAAAGAATTCCAACTTTTTTAAGTCAATGCTTGCATTAATATGATTGAAGAGGAAAGTAAGCAGAAAATTGTACAGATGAACAGAAGTGTAGCACACGTATTTTAATTATAGAAATTGTTCAAAGTTTTTGTATATCATACAAAATCTCTACATCATATTTCTTCGGTATAGTTGTATATGGCAAATGTGAATAGCACTAGTTTTCCATTAAGGGAGTTAGCTCAGATTGCTGTGTTCTTCTTTATTACCCAATAGTTTTTCCAAGTTCACAATTTTACGCAACAGTTTTTCATGATTTCTTCATCATGTGTTCAAATAAGTTGACAGTGTTGTTATTGTAAAGCTGTCAGCAATCTTGATTACCTTTGACCTTATCCCATGATACACCATTCAAGCTGAATCCAATATGGCTCCTTTTAGTGTCTGCATATGACCTAACAACGTTATTAATCAACCCAGATATTTGAAATGCACAATTTAGTAGATTATATACACGTAGTCATAAAAATAATGAAAAAAACGAAGACCTTAATTTGTTTGAATTTTTCCTGTGTGGTTCAAGGCTCTTGTTACGTTTTCAAACACGGGATGTTGTGACACCTACAGAAGTTACATTCTTTGTATTTTCCTGTTATTTTCATTTTTGCTGCATAACGTTACCCTGATGTGATTTGTAGGCCTTCAGAACACTTTCAAAGAGGCAGAACAGAAGTCCATTCCATAACAGTTTACTTCATCTTCGTAGCATGGTTCATCCCCCTTTTTCCCAAATGGTAGGGCTCCAATCCTTAGGCAGGTGATACAGAATAATGGTATAGCAAGATTATAATCCTCTAGGGAGAGCAGATTTCATTGGAGGGTAATAGATGTATAGTGAACAGTACATTGAAATTTAAAACATTGTTTCCATTTTATAGGAAACCTATCTTTTAAACAAATTTTCTTGTAAGTTGGATAATGTCTCTCGTTTCAGAAGGAAGAAAACTATGAAAGACTGCTTTAGGATTTTACAGTTGTTTCTAAAAAGAGATAATGAGAGAGAAAACAAGTAAATAAAAAGTACCGAACATGACATGTGTTATATGTACAGTATTACAACGGAATTTCAGTCTTGGAGTGTAAATATAGTCACATTTTTTGCAGTCCACCCAATTGTGTCTGTCTTGTACTTGTATGTTCCAAAAACATATGATGAATCATGCTCTTCTGTTTTCTTGCGTAAGGTTGTATGCACATCGAAAATGAAAGACTTAAACATTCCTTCAAACTTTCTAACATTCTCATTCAAATCAAGAATAAAGGTCATGGGTCACCATATAGATTTTGGTACCAGAGAAACAAATGACCTGAAATTTACCCATAAGTGAAATTAAAAATATCCACCAACCTTTGTTTCAACTCTAAATTTGACAAGTTGCACAAAAATAAAGACGTGAAAATTTTTGTTTACTCAAAGACTTCAAAATGAGCCTACACAAATGATAGACCAGAAAAAAGGATTGTATGAATGTTAGATTCCAAAATATCTGTCCCAAGGCATTACTGTAATTGTGGGATAGATGAGTATTGTTGACAGTTATGAAAACTCTGAAATCTGAAAGCAATGTCCATTCTCGATGGAAAGCCCAAGAACCATGTTTGGATTTTGAAAGTCGTGTGAGAAGCCAGCGAATTACTGGTATCATTCATGTATTCTTAGGCAAATGGAACTTTTCCCTGACAATGTCTGTTTGAGATCCCATACTTCACCTAAATATTCAGATTTTCTTGTACAGACTTTGCATTGTCCAAATCTTAATGCTGTAAATTATTTAATTTTCACGGGGATTTAATTTCACTATTTTGATGTTTGAGACGTTACACAAGGATTTACATTTACTGTTTGTTCTGATAAAACAATAGATTCTATTGTTATTTCACGTTTTTGCTTTGTATTTAGCGAATTTTGTTTCAACGAAAATAGCAAAATTAAATCCCAGGGAATAATTTATGCTTCTACAGAAGCCAAAGTAAGACTTAGACAGGAAGTACATCGACAGAGCAAAACCCAAAATATCACCTGTCACCTTGTAGTATTGTTGACAAGCATGCTCTGCCAAAGAGTGACAATGATTGAGATAACACAGTAGAAGCTCCACCCCACATTACCAGGATAATTATGTTACAAAAGAAGGAAGGCAATATACTCTTCTCTGTGTTTTTTATCAATCTCGTTCAAGGAAACATCCCTTGCATTTTGTAAACTCGATATGTTTCACTGAAATGAGAGCCACAAAAACCAGAGAGAGAGGGCATTTATTTATCTTGATTAATAAATGATGTTGTCCAAAAACAGGCCTGGGCCTGGCCTGATGGAAGTGTAGCCCAGCCAACAAAGCGCCCTCTGTAGACGTTTGATGATAATTTGGTTTCACTCCATGTGAAGAGGGGGCATACATATACATGTATCATATATGTGTATATATACATGGATAGATAATGGAAGATAGATGCACGAGGAAAAGGTAACACCGCTGATATTTACTTCAAAATCCACTCCATCCAAAAACCTTCAGAGGTATTTGATTTTTGTGTCTTTGGTAAGTCAGCACCATCATGTGGGGAAGTGGCAAGATGATCGTTATTGTCATGTGTTTTTTAGCTCATATTTGGTTTTGTATATAAATACCAAAAAGAGCTTATATGATGAGTCGGTGGCGTCTGTATGTCTGTATGTATGTGGGTATGTATGTGTGGATGTATGTCCGTCACACACAAAGGCTCCCATACCGCCAAAGCTACCATCTCAGTATTTGGTGTACAGGTAGATGCAGGGGTTGAGATGTGAATTTGTTCAAATGAACACATCAGTGTCAAAAATGTGCAGATGAAGTAAGAAAAAGGGAAATCCTGCAAATGTGCAGGAGTGATGGCATGCCTGTGACTTGAAACAGGCAAACTCCACTGACTTTGAGTCATTTCTGTCATTGTTTATGAACTGTTACATATTAACAGACCTGCTCAAACCATAGACAGTAGAGGGGGAAGACCGTCTATGCTCAAACTAAGAGGGGCTAGCTGCCTTTCTGCTATGCATGTTGCTAAAGTTGACCTCCAGTACCTAAAGTTTCAGACCTTAATTACTTTTGTCATTCTTGTTTCTCTGGTTTAAAAATTTCTTGTTGTTTTTCTGGTTGTACTGAGCAGAAATCATTGTCATAACATCAACGTAGAATTTTCCTGCACTGAACAGATAGAAACAACATTTATTGTTGATCTTTGGTACCCATACTGGTATACCAATTCTGATCAAATTTGAGCGACACGGTATAATTACGGTATTTTTTGAATACATGGCACGATCATTCTGCCAACGATTTACACTGAGTTTCACGATGATCCTGCTAATAACGATTATAATGCTTGTTGATAATATATGTATTCCGGCACAAAACCATTATTAACTTTACATGCAAGGTTAACACCTCCCTGGAAAGGCTGATGAAAATGAAATACTGTCTTCAAAAGTAAGTAGCAACCAAATTTAAAGTCTCTATAGCTGCGAATGTATAATAAAACTTATCTCAAGATATTCTGTTTTCCAAGAGTTTTATCTGAATAAGACCAATCTGACTGAAAAAGTGTATAACGCTGTCGAAAGTGGCATGTAAATTCAAACATTTTTTTAAAATCGTTTTAAATTCCCCGCAATTTTAAAAAATAATCATGTGACAGAGAAAATAAAGATTACAACAACAAAATGTTGGCCAGCATGTGTTGTGCATTCAAGTAAATGGCATCATGCTTGTTTCTTTTATGATCAGGATGTGTATGTGCAGGAAATACTGCATATTTTGTACATTTCCGTGGGGGCGCCATTTTTATCACTGCGGCATCCGTTTACTATTTAACTGGGCATGGTCCAAATCAGCAAGCCCTGATACTTCTATACGTGTCCTTCAGTTTATTTTAGCACATTTACAAGAACCAACTTTGGTTTGAAAATAAAATTAAAGCTTGACATTCAAAGCAAGTTTATTAATTTGAATTCAAAGAGAAAATATGGGAAAATTCGGCAAATCTTCGAAACTTAAAAAATTGTTCCTTATTAATGTGGGGAAATGTTGAGTCGATGCCCGACGGTTTCGCAACTAAGTAAATCTTGGTTAATGTGTTTTTCTAGTACCAAAATTTGCACGGCTACCCAAATTTGTATAGATCTTGATTTTGAAAGAGAATGAGTTGAAATATTCCTTGAGGAATGTTTGATCATCATTGAGGTGCATACTGCCTTTTAGTTTCCTTGCCTCTGGATCACAGGTTATCGTAACGTTGCTTGGATAGTCGTTCGAGGCGGGCGGCCGCAGGTCGCCGTTTACTTGGAAAAAGAGAAAGGTCAGACATCGATTTCAGACAAGCAGCCAGAAAGAAACAAAAGAAACAATCTGGCGTCAAATAAATGATCCTCGACTATCACAAATACCTTCAAATGTTTATTGCTCCAGTATGGCCGGCCTAGAAACGTTACATGTGGCAAAATTTGGCAATATTCACTTCCTGGGGATTCCGCCACACTTACCCTTACCTTGTTTCTTTTGTTTCTTTCTGGCTGCTTGTCTGAAATCGATGTCTGACCTTTCTCTTTTTTCCAAGTAACGGCGACCTGCGGCCGCCCGCCTCGAACGACTATCCAAGCAACGTTACGATAACCTGTGCTCTCGATGATGTTGTCCAAATAAGTGACACGAATTCTTGACCTGAAAAGTTGACTGTAGTGATCGAGTTCAACGTGGACTATGCTTTTATGTTTATAGTTCCCATTAATTACGGGAAAATGTTGATTCGATGCCCGACAGTTTCGCAACTAAATAAATGTGTGCTTTAAATCATGTAACACTCTTAGATTTTTTTTTGATTAAGGTAGAACGCGCCTCGGGGACAGATATTCGGATTCTCAACCCTTTCCAATTATTTTCTGATCTACCACTTGTGGGAGTTCATTGTCAATCTCTTGATACATGAAAATTTTCATCGTCTTTGTGTTTCGGAAATCAAAAAAAAGTATTTTTCTCCAAGAGTTAACACAGAGTTATCGACCAGTTTAAATTTAAAGTATCGGTAAATCTTGGGTAATTTGTTTCTCTAGTACCCAACTTTGCACGGCGACAACTAATATTTATTGTCGATTTTGAAAGAGAATGGTTGAACTATTCCTTGAGGAAAATTTGAGCAAAAGTTTAAGTCTTTTATTGAGGTATAGGCCTATTTAACGTTTTACTACCTCCTCCGGCTGGAGGCTTTTATCCAATAATTGACCTGCTGGGCGGCTGTATGTCGAGGAAAGGTCACTTACATGCTTGAATTACAGTTTGAACTTCAAAGCCAGTTTATTTATTTGAATATCAAGGAAAAAACAACAAAATGCGGCCGATTTTGCCAACTTTGACCGCAACGGCGGACCTTCTTTTTTAGGTCGGGTGCCCTAATAAAACGCCCTCACACGGCCGAGTACTCTACTCTGCTTCCTTGGGGGGACAGCATTTTCTGAATAGATCTCCTCACCTGAATTTACACATCTCTAGCAGTTTAAAAAAGTGTTTTTATCACGTATGTTTCACATCGTAATCTTAAGTTCAACAAGCACGGCTGCATGTAGGAAAAATTAAAGTCAGGTACTACTTTCCTTACGGACTATCTCCATAAGGAACCAAAACATCGGCGGCACCATATAAGTTTACGTGGTTTCAGGTATATAAATTTAACCGTAGTATTTCAACAATGCAGGTACCATATATATACGTGGTTTTCCGTTACATTGAGGCACCCCAGACACGTAATCCATGTGGAGTGTACCGTAGTGTTTAAACGATTAGAGGTACCATACGTGGTTTTCAGGTATGAATTACTGTAGTATATTATAGTATAATAAGACTGCGTTCACAAAAAAACGGTTAGGGGGTAGTAGAAGGGGGGGGGAATTGAAAATTTTGCTCTACCTGTAGGGGGGACTTGAAAATTTTTAGGTCCCTTTTGTGTTTTACTTTTTCCAATTCCAAGTTTTTTTAGGTATTGCAATGAAAAATTAATGCCATTTTTATGTCAGCAAAATGTTGTAATGTTAGTAATAATTTAACAAAATCTAGAACTATTTTGTCACATTTCATGACTTTTATCTCGAAAAAATTTAAACGTGTGATTTGTCGTTAAAAAAACAAACTTGAGCCTAGTAACAGGGCAGAAGCTGCAACTGTTAATGATTTCTGCAATATTTCTATGCAATATATAACAACTACAGTTTCTTGCTATCTCCCTACAGCACGCTCAAACACACGATATTTAGTTTGTCGACAAAGCCTGTATATATAAATATATGTATTTGGTGATAATTTAATTGGAGTCCAGACTGACAGTCAGTTGTCAGTGATACAAATGCATGGTACGCATACATAGGCTGTGATAGCAAGCTGAATACTAGACAATTCAACATGCTGTAGGGAGTAGAACAAGAGCGCAGTTGTAAAACTGAACAAAAATATTGCCAAAATTATCAAAGTTAATACAGCTACTGCTTATGGGTAGTGTCACTATCATTAATGCTCTGCTACTGTAGTGTCACTGTCACTGCTTACCTGAGCAGTGACAGAGATAGCTTTGACTCTGATGTACATGGTAGTTGAAGAAGAGTTTGGGTCAAATGACGCTCATGACAGTGAAACACACTTGTACACAAGATCAGGCCAGAGAGCAACAAATGAAAGAACACGTAGAAATTTTTGAGTTTTTGCACATGAGAATAATAAAATATTAAAGAATTCAAAAAAGATGGGGTCACCATGCTTGAATTAAATGATACAGAAGTAAAACTTTGAACAGTAAAGACTAAAAGGAAAAATATGTGACCAAATGGAACTATTTATATTTTCAACCAAATTTGCAATTATTACACCCAACATTTCAGAGATTAAAACATTTATTTGACGGAATATTTTAACCTTCCAGTATTGTCAATTTTGAGTAGCATATAATTCATACATGTCTTGTAGTTTTGAAACAAATTTTTGGTAGGTCACTGTGCAATATGGCAATTAGCCAGAATTCACAATTTGCCTACTCTCTAATGATTGTCATTTTGTGTGCTCTTCAGCAGGAGCAATTGACCTGGCCAGGGTTGGATTAACTCAAGTTGGCTTTTAGACCAATAAATATATAAAGAATTAATTGATGCATTTAAAGAATTACCTTTTGAATATGACTATACAAAGTGCTAATACAGGTAGTGTTGAACACCTGTGAGCAGAACGGCGCAATACATATTTATTTTTTCTGCGCTCACATCCTTTACAAATATGCGGGCCTGTGATAGCTAGGGGGGACTTGAAAATTTTTGACCATATAGTGGGGGGCATTTGAAAATTTTTTATGGTACTTAGGGGGGAATTTGAAAAAAAATAAGATTTCAATCGAGATTCCTCCAGCCCCCCCCCCCTCGTTATTTGTGAACGCAGCCTAATAATGGAAGCACCCTATACCTGCTTTTCAAGTAAAAATCGTAGTATTTAACCTACGGAGGTTCCGTATACATGTTTTCGAGGTGGAGGGAACCGTAGTGTTTGAAGAAAAGAGGTACCATATACGTCTTTCAGGTCCTTTTCAGGAACACATTATTTTACCGATGGAGGTGCCGTATACAAAGCTGTTTATGTATTCCAGGTTGAGAGTTCCGTAGAGTTTACATGTAAACAATGGAGGTACCCTATACGTGGTTTTCAGGCATAGAGTACCGTAGGGTTTAAACAATAGAGGTTCCCTATACGTTGTCTTCAGTTATAGATCGTAGTGTTTAACCGAAGGATGTACCCTATACATCTAATCCAGGTTGAGAGTACCGTGGTGTTTAAAAAATCGAGGAACCCTATATTTGGTTTTCAGTCACTAGACTGTAGTATTTAAACAATGGAGGTACCATACATGGTTTTCATGTATAGAGATTACCGCAGTATTTACATGTAAACAATA
Organism: Ptychodera flava; assembly: GCF_041260155.1. Classification (NCBI taxonomy): domain Eukaryota; kingdom Metazoa; phylum Hemichordata; class Enteropneusta; family Ptychoderidae; genus Ptychodera; species Ptychodera flava. Next base: position 37,956,921 of record NC_091946.1, on the reverse strand, counting down.
AAGGTACTCTATACGTACTTTTCAGTCATGGACTGCATGTAGTGTTTAACCGATGGAGGTGTGTGGAGAGTACCCGTATATTGTTTAAACAATGGAGGTACCTTATCAGCCCAATACCTGCTATACGTGGTTTTCTGGTACAGAGTCCCGTAGGTTTCAACCGATATAGGTAGACTATACATGGTTTTCTCTACCACACACATTTGCACGGTGACCCAAATTTTTATTCTTGATTTTGACAGAGTGTGTTTAAAATGTTCCTTGAGGAAAGCTTCAGCAAATGTTTCAGTCTTTTATTGAGGCCCGGCCTACATTGAAGTTTACCTACCCGTGGAGGCTTTTACTTAAAGCATGGGGGTAGTAGAGACTCTACTACCTCCATGCTTAAAGGGACATTAGCTGTAACTTTTGACTAATTTTTCACGATTCTATTTCAATGTATCAACTACAGAATTTTCCTATAATCCGATCATCATGACCAATGCCCGGTGTCCTGCTTGCCAACGCAGCCTGTATACATGAAATGACCATTGTTATTGTTATTGTTGATAAATGTATTCTAGTCCGGACCTGAATACAAAATTTAAACAATAACAATGCAGATTATACTCATATAAGGTATATTTATGAGCTAAATATTATGAATTTCTTCATCGTTCAGGGATTCAAACCAGAAACTTCAGATGATACACAGAACAAACAAAATTTGAAAAATGACGAAATTTACAGCTAATGGATCTTTAATTATTAACCTGCTGGGTGTCTGTATGTTGAGGAAAGGTCAATTCATGATTCAATTACAGTTTGAACTTCAAAGCGAGTTTATTTATTTGAATATCAAGGAAAAAACAGCAAAGTGCGGCCCATTTTGCCAACCTTGAACGCAACGGCAGACCTTATTTTTTGGCCGGTTTGTCCGAAAACGCCTTCACACGGCCAAGTATTGGACTCTGATTCCTTGAGGGGACAGCATTTTCTGAATCGATCTCCTCAGTCCTCACCTAAATTTACATATCCCCAGCAGTTAAAAAAAGTATTTTTATCACGTATATTTTGTACCTTAATCGTATGTTCAATAAACATGGCTGCATGTTGGAAAACTTATTGTCGGGTACTACTTTCCTTACGGACTATCTCTTTCAAAAAAAATGGAGGTACCCAATACGTGGTTTTTAAGTATAGAGTACCGAGCAGATAAAAAAGTATCACATATCGGGTGTGTGACCACTTCTTCTATGTGAAACCGCGGATTGAAAATACGTGTCAATGAACCTGAGTCGCTACCTTAAAAAAAAAATCTACGTGGTTTTTAGTTATAAACTGTAGTGCTAAATTGATGGAGGTACCCTATATATGTATTCCTGTTTTCAGGTACCGCAATGTTTAAACAATAGAGACCATATATGTATTCCTGTTTTCAGGTATAAATTCCCGCAGTATTAAAACAATAGAGGTACCCTGTACATGGTTTTCAGTTATAGACCTACTGTTAACCTACGGAGGTACCCTATACAACAGGGTACCCAGACATCTAGTTGTGTTTGTATTGTTGTTTGTTCTTATTAGTCATGTTGTTTACCAATAAAATTCTACGAACATAACTGTTGTGTTACTGTTGGTTCAAGCGTAATGTAGATGTCATAAGAAACGCTACTAGGACACTATCATTGTTTTACCTCTTTGCGAAACGTACACTCACTTCATATAAAATTATATGAAGAGAGTGTACGTTGGTAGGGACTGATAGCGTCCTTGTAGCGTTTCTAATGACATCTACATTACGTTTGAAGCAATAGCAACACAACAGTTATGTTCGTTGAATTTTATTGGTCAACAACAACAACAACAACAACAACAACAACAACAGACTACTAAACATAAACAACAATATAAACAGCAACAGAGTTGGCAGAGAGTTGCATCGGTTCAAATAATGATAGTGTCCTTGTAGCGTTCCTTGAGACATCCACATTACGTTTGAACCAACAACAACACAACAGTTATGTTCGTTGAATTTTATTGGTCAACAAAAACATGACTAATAAGCATAAACAACAATACAAACAACAACAACCAGATGTCTGGGTACCCTGTGCCAATACATGTAATCCGGGTGTAGAGTACAGTAGTGTTTACTGTAAACCATGGAGGTATCCTATACGTGGTTTTCAGGTATACGGTACCGTAGTGTTTAGGGACCGAGCACAATTAACGGCAGGGGGAGGGGCGGAAGAGAAAATGGGGGGCCACGAAAAAAAATGAGTGTTCTTTGGGTGGGCCATGAAAATTCCAGGGAAGGTAAGGGGTGGGCCACCAAAATTTTTTACACCATGACAGACAGAGATTATTTTTCAGCATTTTTGTTCCTTGTTGAAGCTGGAGTTCCTTGTTAAACTTCTTGTAGCATGATGAAATACCAAGTCTTAAACCTCACAATGCAGTTGTTATGTGTAAAATGAGCAATATTATTATTGAAAATTGACTTCATTTGTCAACAATAATAATGGTTGGTAATGATACAGAGGCTAGGTTGAAACTGGTTATTTCATCATGCTATAGGAAGAACTAGAATACGTAGTGGACACACAGGAAAAAAATACTGAAAAAAGGAGAAAAAATGGCATTAATGGGTCTTTTATAGTTAGCCCATGAAGGACTATTCCAATGGCAGACTGTCATTTCAGTGGAGTAACATTGAATATCTTGGGTAGTCATAGAAAGGCAGACACTGGGTTGTGGAAAGTGCATTGAAATCACAATGGTCATGTTATACATTTTTCCCCAACATCTGAAAACATACAGATACTCAGTTGAAGTAAAGCATAGACATACCGGTATATGAAATGCTAAACATGCATACCAGCAAACAGACTCAAAAATGATTATGCAGTTCAGTTCAGTCTTCTCAGTGACAAAATTGTCCTAAAATTCTTACTCTTTGCTGTCGCATACTTTGGAAATTAAAAGACAATGCATTCATTCTATATACCATGGGTAATATGTACATGACCCCTGTGTGACCATTTGTTCGGATGACTTTTGAGTAAATAGTTAATTTAAAACTATATTAAACTGAAGGGGGAAAGTTACATGCAATTTTGCTCATAAAAACACTTATCCTTAGGGTTGTGCAGGAATCTGTCAAAAATGTCCTCCAAATGTCTTTTGTTTTCAGGGTATTCAAACTAAACACACAACACACAGCATAATAATTGAACATCAACACAACACAATACTGAAAAGTAGCTGTAGGTGTTACAAGTAGGAAAGCTTGAACACATGTTATTTTGTTTGTTTATTATTTATATATTTATTTGTTTGTTTATTATTTATTTCAAGAATGCAAGAATGTTGTTTTCACTAAAGCATATATTAAAAGTTATAAGGATTATATATATGTGTACAACTTTGTACCTATGTAATCTTTCTTTTTTGTTGAGGGGGCCACAAAAATTTTGTTGCCGGTGATGGGGGGCACTAAAATTTTTGCTGGTGTTAGGGGGGGCTGTAAAAAATATATGCACCATATATTTTCTCTTCCAGCTCCCCTCCCCTGCCGTTAATTGTGCTCGTTCCCTTATACAATGAAGGTACCCCATACGTGGTTTTCAGGTATAGGGTATATACCGTAGTGTTCATACAATGGAGGTACCCTATACTTGGTTTTCAGGTATAGGGCACCGTAGTGTTTATACAATGAAGATACCCTATACGTGGTTTCCAGGCATAGGGTACCGTAGTGTTCATACAGTGGAGGTACCCTATACTTGGTTTTCAGGTATAGGGTACCGTATAGTGTTTATACAATGAAGGTACCCTATACGTGCTTTTCAGGCATAGGGTACCGTATAGCTCTGCATGGCAGGGCTGTGTGTTACCGGCGTTACACGGCCTGGTGGGAGGCCGTGTAACGCCGGTAACACACAGCCCTGCCATGCAGAGCTAGGTACCGTAGTGTTCATACAATGGAGGTACCCTTTACTTGGTTTTCAGCACAGTCGCTCGAGAGCTATTCAGCTCTGGGACTATTCGCCCCATAGACGAGTATACAGAAGCGAGAAATACCCTCGCTTCTGTATACTCGTCTATGGGGCGAATAGTCCCAGAGCTGAATAGCTCTCGAGCGACTGTGGTTTTCAGGTATAGGGTACCGTAGTGTTTAATCAATGGAGGTACCATATAAGCAGAAGCACAAAACATCTTTGACAGATGACAAGGACAAATGATTGCGAGAAACAACTATTTATTTTATTTTCATTCACATTTGGTCATTACTGTTGGGCAACAGTTGTCTTTAGCTCACCAATAGTTTTTAAATTGGCTTGGGTAAGTATCGAGGACGCCCTCAGAGTACCAGATGCTGTAAGCGATGCCTTCTGCATGACATCGATCTAGCATCTGTACGACTTCACTCCAGGCGGTCGGTGCGCCGCTGCCGTTGACTCTGATGCCGGAGAGCAGCCAATCTTTGCCGAGACGGTTTATTGTCTTAGTCAATTCACTGCTGAAAGCGCTGTAAGTAGTGTAGTAAAGCTGGGGCACGTACTCAAAAAAACCGATGTCGTCCTTGTACCATTGCTCCCAGTCCACATTGTTGTTGTCGCGAGACCAGTCCATCGGGCTTGGCGAGAGAGATACCATTCCTTGAGGAACGTTTTTCAGTACGTGCTCAGCGGCAGTTGTCATGGTGCCCCGAAGATAACCGAATTCGCTTGGCTGAGCGAAGTGATCGTCGAGCTGTACGCCGTCCAGTCCAGGGTAGTTGTTGATTGCGTCATTTATGATGTCAGACATGAAGTACAATACGTCTGTGTGGCTGGCTATCAACCAGGTCCACCCGCGAGCTTCGCCACGCACCCAGCCGTTATCACGCGCGTACCGAGAAAACGCATTGGCATCAGGCCCACCCCAAGAGGCCATCAGACCGTATTCATACCATGCGTAAATTTCCATTCCGTTCTTCTTAGCCTCGTCAACCGCCCACTGCAGTGAATCCCTGGCAAATCCGGCGCTTCCTATCAGGTTCGTCATGGTGGGTGAGTTGAAGTAAACAAGCCCGTTGTGCCACACGCTGACGTAAACACGAGTAACGCCAATTGAAGCTAATTCAGCAAATGCTGTTGCGGTTTCCTGAGGAGTAGTGTTATCTCTGTACACACTGATCCATACAGCTTTCTGACTTTGATCCACTGTGGAAAGTGAAAGACAGGCAAAGTTTAGGCCTTTTAAAAAACAAAAACGTAAACAAAAAGTCTCTACTATTGTAGTTTGGTAACGGATGTAGGAAATATATTCATGTTGAGTACATGTAATAAACTTTGATATGGTACGATTTAGTGTAAAGCAACACTGGAAAAAATAAGTAATGAAACAGATTAAATATAGTGGTACTTTATATGGTGTTTTTCCGGGGATGGGGGGGAGGGCTAGACTTGTTCCAAGTCAGTGGGCATATAAATATTAAAACAGAATAAAATGAAGGGATAAACTTCAGCAGGCTGTTGGGTTAGTGGTAGGCTGCTGCGTAGATCGTAGAGAGAATGTGTTGGCCCACACCCAGTCATTAACTGTTGGCGAGAAAAGCAAAGCAACTGAGGCCAGTATACTGGTGAACATGCATTTATCCAAGAGTTTATACGATAAATGAACACAGCTATTCGCATCAACCACTGTTAACCCAGAGAGCCATAAAGGATGTCATTACTGTGGAGTCCGTATAAGATTCCAATGAAAACCCTTTAACGATGTATTTACAAACACCTGTGAAATATGCAGCCTGTCACCGCCTCTGCAGACTGAGATATAATTTTTGAGAGACTTATCATGATCAGTTAGTAGGGGGACTTGAAATTTTTGGACGTTCGGAGGAGGGGTACTTTAAAATGAAATCCGAGAAAATTTTCTAGTCTTATTCTTTCGTCTTCTCCCAGGGTTTTGTGAATGCGACCTTAATTCGTATCTTAAGGTTTTCGTCCCCCAAGCCAAACTCCATCCAACTTTTCTGATCGTTACCGTCAATGATGATAAGTTGTGCAGGCGTACTTATTTTTCAGTTACATAAATTTTAGGCAAGATATAAATTACTCTCCTCTGATTGTCCTAGCAAAGCAACACTAGACGCGGCAATAGAATTCCTTTCAACGAATCAACCCAACATTTTCATGACAATGTTCAAATAAATATGCATCACTGAAGAGAAACAAACAATAAATTGTTTTCAGTGATTTTTGTTCGGTTGTTATGAAATACGATTTTCTTGAAATGGGATAATTGGTGGCAACTTTTGGTATTTTTTCATTGTGTTCTACTCCGTTAACCCGACAAAAAGATATAAATTACAACTGCTGGTGTTTTGTCAGACTGTTTTGGTTGTATCTGGTTTCAAAGTCTACTACCTTAAACCAATTTATCACTATCTTTTCATTCCAACTCCATCGCTGTCTATGGTTGAGTTAGACTGTACTACCTGTTAACTACAACGCGTACAGGCAAGCCTTGCCACTTCGATGCCTGGTATGCATGTTTTTTTACACACACTAAACGTTTTCATAACATTAACAGGAAGGAACCTAATGACTGGATTGTTTGTACAGGATAAACAACAGAAAACCGACACCGAAATATATCTGATGTGTAAGCCTTGAGACAGATTACTATCACCAGTCTGGGGTGCAAATTAATGTCTTTACGACCAGACCAGTCATTAGGTTCCTTCCTGTTAATGATATGAAAACGTTTAGTGTGTGTAAAAAACATGCATACCAGGCATCGAGGTGGCAAGGCTTGCCTGTAAGCGTTGTAAAATATATACGTCAAAACGCATAAGCATTGCACGTTCTCTTTCTGACAACCCCTCACAAAATTTTATAGTCCATCCCTTGAGAGTTCGTGCCCGACCCGGTTTAGAAAATTGGTGAGCCGATAGCCGAACTTATCGAAGTATAAACTATTTAATCATACATGTAGATGGGGTGGTCAGTGACTGAGAGGCAAAACCCGAAGCACAGTACAAGATAGTCTCGCATGCAAGACAGCAATAGTATAAACATCAAATGTTTGTTCAATCTGATTAATCTGGGGATGGCGACATTTTTACCTTTGCTTGTTCTTTAATTTGCTGTCCGTTTCCAGCTGTTCCTTGGTCATGGAAGCGTACGCTATCTCAACATCTAATTTCATCGAGATTGGCATTTCTCAATGTGACTTTTAAGTGTACATATATGGAAAATAGGAAGATAGGTACTTACAGCAGGTAGGCGTGCTGAAACAACAACGGATGTAGCTAGGCTGTGTTGGACAAAGCCCAGAGATGTAGTTGTTGTACGGACAGCAATTTTCGTGAGCACATATTCCTCGCTGGCCGTGAACTTGATGGTCATAGCTCATGCAAGGGTCTTCCTGATACCCTGAAAAAAGTAAGTGGGCGACTGCAGCTGCATGACTTTGAGACCTGGACAAAAATGACTGTTTTGAGGACAGAACTTGCAACTACTAGGATTAGTAGAGCTCTAAGCTTTTATGTACAGCAGTTTTTACATTTGCCAACTTCGTGTGAAGTACTAATGTATAGTTTACCATTATTAGTTTTATTTTATCAAAAAGGTAATCTGATTACAATTTAAAGTTAACACGAATGCAACTAATATGGGACAATTGGATCTTCATAATTTTCAAATTTCTCAAAGGTGTTAGGCGTCCTACAGCTGAATGTTGAAATATTACAAATTACTCATAACAAGTCATCGTAGATGACACAGTCCCCACTTGTTAATGGGTACTTTGATTACAAGTCCTCAGAGAGGATAGAGTCCTCTTCATGAATTAGTCTGATGTCCTTTACTAAGTTTGAATAAAATCGGTGAATAAAATCGGTTGAGACGTGCCCTAGTTTTGGCTAAAGACATGAAAAAATTGTAACAATATGGCTGCCATGCAGCCATATTGGATCATATCATGAAACAAATTGACTTACATATGTATGACATAGGTTAATGTCCTTGTACCAACTTTGAATAAAATCGGTTGAGATATGCCCGAGTTATGGCTCTGTACATGAAAAAATCATAACAAAATGGCCACACGGCAGCCATATTGGATCGTATCACAAACCAAATTGACATGCATGTCTATGACATTGGTCAATGTCCTTGTACCAACTTTGAATAAAATCGGTTGAAACATGTCTGAGTTATGGCTCTGTACATGAAAAAATCATAACAAAATGGCCGCCTGGCGGCCATATTGGATCGTATCACAAAACAGATTACCGTGCATATGTATTACATAGGTCAATGTCCTTGTACCAACTTTGAATAAAATCAGTTGAGATATGCCTGAGTTATGGCTCTGTACATGAAAAACGTAATAAAATGGCCGCCTGGCGGCCATATTGGATTGTATCAAAAACAAATGGACGTATAATGTATGACATAGGTCAATGTCCTTGTACCAACTTTGAATAAAATCAGTTGAGATATGCCTGAGTTATGGCTCTGTACATGAAAAAATCGTAATAAAATGGCCGCCTGGCGGCCATATTGGATCGTATCACAAAACAAATCGACGTGCATATGTATGACATAGGTCAATGTCCTTGTACCAAATTTGAATAAAATCGGTTTAGATATGCCTGAGTAATAGCTCTGTACATGAAAAAATCGTAATAAAATGGCCGCCTGGCGGCCATATTGGATCGTATCAAAAAACAAATCGACGTGCATATGTATGACATATGAAGTAATCTATGTACCAAGTTTGAATGAAATCGCTCGAGGCGTATCTGAGATATCTGCGTGAACGGACGGACGGACGCACAGACGGACGCACGCACGCACGCACGCACGCACGGACATGACCAAACCTATAAGTCCCCCCGGACGGTGTCCGTGGGGACTAAAAACAGGAGTGGAACCTAAGAAGAAAAGCAGATGAGCTTACATTTGCGGATTAAACAGACATTACTTTACCATCCAATTATCCCAAATTAGTTCCGATCGTATTAATTGTAATTTCCATCATAGTCCTCCAGAAATTTACGATGCTAGGGGCGTTTGCTCGTCATGGAAAGGTTGGGCTTATAAACACAGCCTGTACACGTATTTGTGTATTTTCCAATGTGATTGTTGAGCTCTGAGGTTTATTCCGGGCTAGATTCCTCATTTTGTGTGAACGATAACATAGCATTTATGAACACAATGGAATGAAAGAAGCCCTTACGTTCCTTCTGAATGAATTCTTCAAGTAGAAGAAAGATAGATGAAAAGGGTGTGTTTCCTCATATCATTGCTGGCCCCAGCTATCCTCTTTCACATTGGCTTTCCCCGGTTTTTTCAAAGATATCGTGAAATTTTCACGTTTCCTTGTGGTGGGACGCGACTTGTTCAAAATACAACGTTCCCGGCTGACACATATTAAAGGTGGAAAGTAAATTGACAACAGTTACTGTTGTGTTTTTTTCCATAGTTGCGTCAGCGATACAGGATAGATAATATACGTGAAAAAGGAGTGATTTTTTACTGACAAAAAGTTAAAGCCATTTGATATGACACCTTCATCCGGTATACCAAGTTACAGCAACTTTACAGGCCCTGAAGAACCGATATAATTTTCTGTGGTGTAATACAAGAGTCACGAAAATTATTATTTTCTCATTACCTTGACCAGCAACCAGCGTAAACAACGATAAAGAAGCAAGAAATATCCACATCCTCGCTGAAAGTAGTGCGGTAGAGAAATAAGAATGCCAGGAGGAGCTTGGATGTGTCTTGACGATGTACGATCTCGTTGTTAGTAATAGCGATGTGAACTGGGACAGGATTTAAATATCAAATCAATAAAGCACTAAAAGTTTTATCACACATTTTGCCAGTCCCCAGTTCTCACGGTATACACCCTAAATGATAGCACGGGCCCATGACTTTATTTTTGCATGCGTGCGAGACTTTTCAAATTTCCAATGAAAGAAGTGTTAATCGTAAACAAAGGTATCGGTTGAAAACGATCAATTAATGCCAAGCTTTATTCTAAAAGAAATCACTGCTCATGTTTTAGTGTAACCCACGAAAACCAAATTTTTAGGCGTTACAAACAGTGCTTATTGTTTTTACAATACGTCCAGCACTACAATGAAGTTTGCCAGTAATTACCATTTACGGGAAGGCTACGCAATACGGAAGGAGAATAACGTTATACACGCATCCGAGGATCGACTTTAGTAGTACATTGTCGAATGTGGCGGCCTTCGTCATTTGACCTTGCTCTGACGTCGATGGCGGTATTGCCCGACGGACGAAAACGAGACAATGCCATGCTGTCACCTCAAGGTTGAATGCTAGTGCGGCGGAAAGAATTGATGGTATTATCTAACCCTTCTCGTTTTTCCCCAAATAGTAGTCTCTCAGAACATAGACGTGATGGTAAGATGTTAAAGCTAGATGATGTGACACACGGAAAGATGTCTTTTTCGGCCGTGTCACGACATCACGATTCAACTTAAATCTTCAGGTATCTGATACAAGGTGGATTTCTCCGTCTTCAATACCATGGCAGTTTGGACTTGTTAAACGAAGGTATAAACCCTTGGTGTATACATACATATATATGAATCTCTGGGAATTAATAAAGTTGATGCTTTGGTCTTTTGACCAGTCTAATACCGGTAGTTCACAACTCTGAAAAGGAGGTCACATTTTGTTATAACAAGCCGCTTTGGCTGTTCGCAGTGTGCTACAAATGTTTAAACAAGAATTCTGATTCGTTGCCCCTAGCTGAAGCTACCAAAGTAACAAGAAATGTTCATCATTCATAACTTGAAAGGAAACGAAACGACAGGGTAGTAAGCTGAGAAAATGTGAAGTCAGTTCACCCTGAAGGTGAAACACGTGCCGTCTATAATTTTATAGCATTATTAGGTTTATGTCATTTGGACGTTTCTGCGATATCTCCACTCGGTGTCGAAAGATAATTTTTATTCGGTGTAAATATGACTAACACACTGATAATGAAATTTATGGCTCTGGGATTGTTCTTATACACGTATTAGCCATAACGTTCCTACTCCTACCGACGTCAGAGTAAGATTTTTTCCAAAGATAACGTTGGACAAATATATGTGCAATTTCGTCCTGTTTCTGCGATGCTAACATCATCGGCTTGTATTTGATATCTCGAGTAAAGATTTACATAATTTAAGACTGGCTTATTTATTGAATACACCACGTCTACAATTCTGGATGACTGCATGGTGATAAAAACCAGAATATATCACCTGTTTACACAGGCGTTCGTTAGCTGGATAGTCTGTCAAATCGATCGATTTTCTATAAACTGCTCCTTTGAGGTTGCAGTGGTGGGCAGATCGAGCACGGGATCGATAGATCGAGCCGAAAATCGATCGATTTAGCAGACTATATGCCATGTTTGGACGAAAAATCACAGTTAACCATCGTGTGTAACTTTTACTCAGCTACTTCTAAACAAGCTCGAAAATGTTAACTTCGTGCAATCATCAAAAACTTGTTCTAATCGATCTGTTTTTCCTCTCCGAGTTTGCCAATGACAACGTTGAAATCAATAGCAGTCGTTTTCTAATTCGACATTGTAAGCAATATTATTTGATTTATGTGCCAATTTGATTTTTATGGCACAATCCCTGACGAGGCTGAGTGACGATTTTTGTAAATTTTATCCTTCCATGAGCACCAGTACTGCTTTTGTCTTCACAGATAGGAAGAAAGAGCGCCCTCACGCAATACCGTGTCATAATTTACTCTCAGACTTTGAGTCAAAACTGTAAGTTTTGATGATATTTTTATGTTTGTTCCATAAAGGAGACACACTTTCTTACATTTGTTCTGAAAGCATTAGACTTGCTTCGAGTCTGTCGGTGTAAGTTTATATCAAAACAGAACCAATTGAAGAAATAAACTTCAGTAGACTTATGCGTTAGTGGTAGGCTATTGAGTATAGCGTGGGGTGAACGCTGTAGCCCACAGCCTGTAACTGCCGCCGAGAAAAGCCAAGCGACTGGGCGCCACTCTACTGAAAAAATGTTTGAATCCAAAGTATCGGCCTGGCTAAAGGGTCCGTGGCTAATGACGGTCAAATAATATTCTAATATTTCCTGAAATCGGCGAATTCGATTTAAGGTGTAATTTCAATTTTTGGGGTTAGTTTTCATTCAGATATTGTGTTTTAAATTTGTTTTGTCATTCAAGATGGCTACTCTCACTGTACCGCTGATGAACTGCCACATGTCACTGTCCATCAAGCTGTGTCTTGTATGGCTTCTGGTGGTTGCAGGTGACATAGAGCCGTGGTAACAGTCAGTCGCTCAGCTCAACTTTCTACCATAAAGGTAAGAGGCTGAAAAACCACGGGGATATCGCCAAGGCTTTCAATATTCATTTAACTAGCATCATTGATAAGTTTCGTCAGCATTTTGACAACACTCGTGATTTCAGTATAACCAAAGCTTGGGTTAACTCGTGCCATGGTAACTCTTCACCAAGTTTCCAAATTCCTCCTGTCACAGTTGACTTTGTGAAAAAGCATCTTTCTTTGCTCGATGAAAAGAAGTCTCCTGGTATTGATGAGCTGTCCTCGAAGTTTCTGAAGATTGGTGCGCCGTGTATTGCTGATTGTGTTACTAGTATTTTTCATATGTCAATAACAAATGGGGTCTTTCCTCCTTGTTATAAATGTGCCCGTGTTGTTCCCATTCACAAGGGTGGTTCGAAAAGTGATGTAAACAACTATAGGCCAATTTCCATTTTGCCCTTCCTCTCTAAAATCCCGAAAAAGCATGTGTATATTAGCCTTTTTAACTATTTGCATATGAATCATTTGATTGTTGAGTCCCAATCTGGCTTCAGAGAACATCACTCATGTCACACTGCTCTGATTAAACTGACGGATCATCTATTTTCGAACATTGATTCTGGTCTCTTCAATGGTTTATTATTTTTGGATCTACGTAAGGCCTTTGATCTGGTTGACCATGATATTCTTATAGATAAACTTTGCTATTTATGGTGTTTCTGGATCATCTCTCCGTTGGTTTCGCTCTTACCTGACAGACAGAACTCATGCTTGTTCAGTATCTTGGATGTGAGTCTGAGGTCTTGCCAATTGTTAGTGGCGTCCCTCAAGGGTCTATTCTCGGCCCTCTGCTTTTTTTGATTTTCATCAACGACCTTCCCCTTTGCCTTAACACTGGTGAGTTAGATATGTTCGCTGACGACCAGACTTTGTGTGTTTCAGGTAATAGCGTCGATGAAATTACTTCTCGTATGAACGATAATGTTGTCCCAATCTCATCGTGGGTTTCTAATAATGCTATGGTTGTCAACACGGAGAAAACTAAAAGTATGGTTATTGCTTCTTGCCCTAAAATTAGACATGTTACTAACACTGAGGCCTCTATTTGTGTCACAATACAAGAAACAATTATCTCTAATGTCTCTTCTCACATCCTCTTAGCCGTTCAATGATTCAATTTTGAGTTGGGATGTTCACGTTGATAACCTGTGTAAGAAACTTTCTATCAGAATTGGTATCCTTCGCAAGCTACGTCCATTTGCCACTACGAGTACTCTTTTGGTTGTGTACAATGCACTGTTCCTTTCTTTGATTGATTATTGTTGCACTGTTTGGGGCAATACTTCGAAGTCAAATCTTCACCGTATTTACAAACTCCAGAAGAGGGCTGGAAGAGTAATTTTAGGGGTTGACATGAGTGTTCCCTCACGAACTATCTTTTTAACTTTGCACTGGTTGCCGATTGACCTACGTATTGTCTATTTCACCGCGTTATTGACATTCAAATCATTGAATGGCCTTACACCCTCTTACAAATGAGGGTTCAAATTTAGATTAATTTATTTTCTTTTTGTTGCAATGAAGATGTTACCCATCCTGTTTTGAACACTTGCTGTATGTACATGTACATTGTATTTGCTATTCATACGCATGTACTTTTTTCGAGCTCACAGAGGGCTCTGATGTAAATTACAATTTGTTTGTAACTCAGATTACCCTCTTTAAATAAAGTCTAATAATAATAATAATAATAATAATAATAATAATAATAATAATAATAATAATAGAGCGCAATCCTGGGCCTCCAAAATCCAAACCTGATGTGGCT